>NC_053417.1:8493098-8673098 GCF_016859285.1 Xiphias gladius
CACAGATCCCTGAAGGAATTGCAGGGGGCAGCGTGAGCAGTAGGCTATGTCATGTTCAAAGTCACTCTCTCGTTGACATACTCACTATGCCCTACATAATAAAAACTCAGTAGATTACTTTACATTGAGCAGTGAATTGAGGTTTTTGACACTTTTTGGACACATGAACTTGGGCAGTAATGCCAGCAAAGTTGACAAACTTCCTGTATTTCAAAACGCTGTTAGAAGTCAGTTAGTAGTACGTGGCAAAATTAAATGAATGGCTGCGTTAATTCAAAGATAGCCGCAAGAGTGAATCAGTACAACAATCATAGTAAGATCAGACTGGAGTTTGACTGCTGAAGATGTCGTGGAAGCGTCACATTCAGTTCTTTACCTGATTCTGTGGAGAGTATAAGCGAAACAAAAAAAACATTTTAATCTCAGTAATGACCCAGTAAATGAAGCCACTGTTACTTGGTTGATTTTGGGACAGCGGTTACCGTGGTTACAGCAAGTGCAGTTTAATGTTACAGCTAACAGTCCATGAGCAGCTACTATGTCAGAGTTACAATAAAAGAGCAACTGCTGTATCTGTTTACAGTGTAACCAAAGAAACTACCAGTGCTTTAATAAAAACAAAAATTAAATAATAATTGCATCTACAGTCTGATTTTATGTTGTGAAGGGCATAAGCAGGGAACAGCAAAGTTTGTTACTTTCCCTTGTTGAGAAGTTGGAGGTGTGTAGCTGTAACTCACAGCTCTTCATGTCAAACAGTTAACTACAAGTGCGCCTTCTTGTTCCAATACTTCATTGGAAAAACTTCAAATGATCTGCTGGCAAAAATGACCTTGTCTTGTTTTGTGGACACATTTTTGAGATCCAAATACAAACCACAGTGCCAAACACACACTGTTTCCAGTGGCTGCTTCACAATAAAAGCCACCCTATGTTTCTAACCTGAAGTAGCAGCAGTTTAGCATTCTGTTTAGACTGGCAGTGACTTAATACAGCTCTGACAGAGTGTGAAGAAAGCTAACATTAAACAGTGACGCTGATATCTCTGAGATGAAATAGCACTAAATTACATCATTTGTTTCATGTGAAACTCTTGTGCTTAGTTAGGCAGTTCTGAATCCAGAGGGGGAATGGCAGACTGCGACACTACCATATAGAGAGATAATTACTGAACGTAAATACATTAAACGGCTGTTGCGGGGAAAAAAATTACAGTCATGAATAGTACATAAAATGATTTCAGGAAAATGAAATGTGGCCACTGTTCTTAAAAAGTTACATAGGCTTGCTTTAAAGTAAATGACATCATTTGTTTCATGTGAAACCCTTGTGAAACCACATCTGGTAAATGATAAATTGTAGTGTAACGGTAGCAGATTAAGTGAGATAACTGATATCACAGCATCCGTTTCCCATGTAAATTTTGCATTTAGTAATAGTATCCGCAGCAGGCTAGTGGTCATACAAGACTAATTTTTATGTTGTAACAGCAAACCCTCCGAGTGTACCGAATTGAGCAATGTTGCATTTTATCGCTTTTTTGTATGAGAATACAAATTTACAACACAAAGCTGATCATTTCTTTTTTTAATGTTAAATTGTCTCTATTTTAAGAAAAAAAAACAAAACACAATGTTTCCAGCATGAGCCTGAATTTCATAGAGTAGTGGTCCATATTTTGATTAATGTAGCATTTTGGATTTCTGTACACGATTACTCATACTCTCGTACTGTACTCCATTCTAGTAATGTCACCATGTAACTCCCCAGATCTCAGCTAATACACTGGGAAGTAAACTGTTACAGGCACAGGATGCGTAAAAATACTAAAATAAAAATAAGGCTGTAAAAATGTTTCTATCTTAAAATAGATATATTCAAATAAGGAGTCATCTGCTGTTTTGCCACTGATCAGATCAGATGTCATTATCAGCTCTTGGTTTAGGGGGGTTGGCACAGCTGTAGTTTTGCAATAGATTATTGCTAATATGAGATTATATGATGCAATCCTCCAATAAAGTTACTTTCTAAAATGACTATGTTCCACAGGCAGGGTTTTTTCAGGCACATGCACACATAAAACCTTTTATAACCAAGCTAAGGCAATACAATATCTTCTATAGCTATTCTTAATCCCTTAAATATTGTGTTTTGTTTTGTTTTGTTTTTACTTCCACAGCAAGTACATGATTATCAACTGCATAATCCACAAGATGTGATATCTTTTCGCCTTATCCGAGTGAATTTTTGATCACAAAAACCTATTCTTTGTAGAAGTAAAACTTTTTCAAATGAGGGGCTGCAAAATGTGTGGTTTTGTCATGCTTTGAAAGTATCACTTAATGCTAAAAGAGCTTTGATTGGCCTCAGTGAGAGCTGTGTTGCTGCTGCATATTTACAAGATGAAAGGGGTAGAGAAAAACAGGGAGGAAAGTCAGATGGGAGGGAGAGGATTGGGTGCAAATCATCACAAAAACAAAGGAACATATGGGGTGGCAGGGCTTCAAATCGGGTGGTTGGGTAGGTTTGACTTATGTGGCCTTGGTCCTCGGTTATAATTTAGCATTTTGACTTTCCTGAAATGGTCAGGGCTCTCTGTGGAATTGGATTTCTCGGTTGTATCAGCACAGAGCTTAAAAATACTTACCTAGGAGTCAACTTGTTTGTGACACTGGAAGTATATGTGCTCAAAAATAAAGAATTTTCAAACCCTGGGCATAGTGTATTATTCATTTACTGAACTGTGGTTTCAACTGATAAGCTAACACAGCGCCCGGACCCTTTCCTTTGCAGAATTTTTTTCTTTTTTCTTTTTTCATGTAACTGTTTAAGATTCATGGCAGGACCATGGCATCACTGTTATCACTCTAGAGGCTTTGCTGCAACACCACAGCCTTTACAGCTACAGTAGCAATAACTGTGTTAAGTTAAATCGCTGAATACTAGTAGAAATTCTTGTTGACAGAAATACAAATACAGGTATTCATGGCTAACTGTTCCTGTGGATCCTCTCACTTTCCACAAATTTAATCACTGTGGTTGTGCTGGCTTCTGCTTCCAAGTTATCGGAGACAACTCTCCATGGAATACACAGTTATTGTAAACCGACACAGGTGGCAGCTGGATATAATTTATAATGGGATTGCTGATGAACAGGTTGACCATTTTATCTTCAAAGCAAGCAAACAAAAAGTATCTTTGGTATTTTTCAGTGTCAAAAGTTTCCTCATCTTAAGTCTCTCAAAATTGGAAGTGCCTGGCTTCAATGAGGATTTGGGGAGAGTGCCCAAGCAAAATCTTTTCTTGATTCACTACTTCTGGGCATATGCCTGAGCACATGTAGTATGACTGTGCAAAGAGAGAGGACAGCAGGCCTTGGAAAGTAGAGCAGAGCCAACTTGGTGGGGGAAGAAAAAAAAAAAAATCAAATAACTTTTTAATTGAACAATTCATCATAGAGGTATTGCATTATATGCTTTGTCTAGCTCTATAAGCCTGGATAAATACAATTAAAAGATGTAAGATAAGTTTTTAAAACTTTTTTAATGCATGTCTACCTTGAGCAAGGCACCAACACCCTCTGTTTGCCTGCCGCTGCTGGCCAGCCTTATGGAAGGCCGGGCGGATGGCAACACCAGATAAGGCCTCGATTTGTACTCCCCAAGCCATGAGCCTTGGCTGGTGTTACAAGCTTGAATTCAACTTCTAAATTTACTTGAAAAAGATAGCAGAGAGAGACAGGCTGCACAAATACATCTGTAATATAGATGAAACAGGCTAAACGTCCAGACCTCTGACAGGGTTACCGGTGAGGCAGCGCCAAACAGGTCACAGTCTGGCGACAACAACGGTGCTCGTCCATGTTTTGGATCCATCTCCTCTTGCTCTGTCTTCCTGAGGAACACTTTCTCAATGTGTCTCATCAGGGATGTGCCACAGGGATGTCAGAGTGATAAATAGGTCTAGTTACACGCCAGAAGAAGCCGTCTGCCTCTGCAACTTGTAAGCAAACCACATCAGATCCAACCCAAGTATCATTCTGTTAGTTAGGGAAAGGGATTTGTTTTTGAACATATACCAGTTTTCATATACTATGTGGCACAAATATTAGCCTTTTATTAAAAATGAAATATTGTCCAATCAGTGTTCCTCTGGATGTAAGCAGTATGTTGGATTGCATATGTATTGCAGTAGTGATCAATGGGAAACCTGTTTTCTTTGGGTAATATGTCCTGATTACAATACACACAAGTACAGTATGTGTAAATACGTTTTTTATTATCATTTCTCAATGCTGCAGTGCACAGTGTCTGTCAAGATCAATAATATTAGATTTTGGCTCAAAACTGTATATTAAATTGCTTTAACTTTTTCACTCTTACTAATAGTAAGAGTCAATAGTTTTTAAGGAAATTTGTTGTTTTAGCAACTTGGAGGAGGAGTTACATTCTATGATTACCACATGAAGGTATTTTATTGGAAGAATCCTCCATTTTTTACTGAATACATTATATGAATTTTACTACATTTAGCTTTAACAAGTAAATAAACAAATGACTTTGCAACAGCATTTAGACCTTCATATTGGCAAATAAACTTCCAGAAAATGTAATTGAATAGTCAATTGAACAGTCAGTAGGTGATGGGGGATCTACAGGCTACACCCCTGCATTTCATATATTAGGCTTGTCAATCTTCTTTCAACCTATAATGCAGTAATTAGCTTTGTAATTTCTTTATTTTATGCTTATAAAAAAACTGGTGTGGCTATTCCCCTCACCATCATTAATCAGATAATCATTTACTTTAATTAAAGCCTTATTAATTACTTTAACAGTAACAGTGACTGTGCTGCAGTGCTTGTCATTCATACTAAAAGAACAGTCTGCAACGGCTAAGACAAGGGGGCCAAAGTCATTTACATCAATAGGCAAAGATAAAAGACAAATGGGAGGGAGAAAGAAATAAGCAGGGAGTGTTTTGCTGGAGGAGCTTGTAGGGTGTTTTTTCAGCGGGTACTCTATGTGAAGCTGTAATTTGAGCCTCTGTCTGTTTGTTCTGAAACAGGATGGGCAGGGCTGGCAGCAGGTAAGCTACCCACAGTAACAGAAGGACAAGATGAAGACTATGCACAAACAGAGGGTGGAAAAGATGAAGGGCTGAAATCAAAGCCCTCACTGAGCAAGATGTGTTGGTACACTTCGTTGTTATGGTCATGGTGCTGTAAATGGTCATAATGACTCAAAGAAGCCTCAAATTTGATAAAGAATTTACATGAATTTGAGTTTTACATCCATAATTCAGTATTAATCCTGAGATACTTGTATAAATAATGCAAGAAAAGGTGGAAACTAGAAGAAAATCTACTGGATTGAAGGGAGATCAATTTGGCCAAAATGTTAATAGGTTTCTGTTCTTGGTCCACAGTTTGGTTTGTTGTGCCAGGATCGGGCCACGCAATATTTTTGCATTTTGACCAGTCACTGTAGATCAGGTTATCATAAAATCATGAATTCTTGACATGACTTGAGCAAGGGACACACCAGACAACACAGTGGTCAGTAATAAACCATAGGTTGCAGTCCTTCATGACTTGGGTGATGTACCTGATTGGAAAAGAGGGATCTACTTCTCTGTTCCACCCTACAGCACAAACAACATCACTCCTCTTTTGCTTTCCCATGTTCATGGTTGTGTGCAGAAAAACGCTCTTTGTTTCTATCGGCCGATGTCACAGAATCAGAAGTTGTCAAACTATTGAGATAAGATAAGGCAAAGTATTTTTGTCAGGACATTGTGAAGTGCCCCAGATGCTGTATCGTTCTTTTAAACAAGCTATTGTTGCACCCAATGTTCATTTTCATACCCAGCACCCCATGTCTGTTGGCTCAAGTCATTATTGGCCGGATGTAGTCTTGTACTCTTTTGTGTGTTCCAAAAACCCTAAAATGGTTCATCTCAACCCGACAGTTTAGAGGCCATCTCTTTGGTCCAGATCAAAATATTTCGACAATTCCAGGATGGATTGTCAGGAAATTTTTGGCAGGAAATCCGAGACTGTCCCTGAAAAAATGACCCGAAAGGTCGTCTGTGCAAGCAGCTTATTATATATACATTTTATTGTCAAGCGACATCTAGTGGCTGTAGTAATTATGACGGCAGCAAAGTGGGAAGTTAGGTCCTGTGTTTCACCAAAATGAATGTTTTCCTAACTCTAAATCTAAAGTAGTTTTTGTGTCTAAGCCAAAAATAACCAAACCATTACTATTCCACAACACTGACCACATTCTTATTATTGTTACTTAAATATCTCTACAAAAAGCAAATGACAGTCCCATCAGCCTCATCTGTTACTACTCTGTGTTAAGTGCTAATAAGCAAATGTTACCATGCTAATATATTAAACTAAGATGGGTAACATGGTAAACATTATACCTGCTAAACATCAGCATGTCACCATCTACCATTTTTGAAAGGACTAAAGCAATGTCAATTTTGGTCGTCAGTCACCTAACAGCAGCGTTGTGATGACAGCATATTGTGTGCTTAACTTTCTGTTAAGATATCATCTCACAAGTTCCATTCAAAGGCAGCATTTATCCTCTTTGCAACAGGAAGCAGTGGGATTTATGCAAAAGCTGAGTATAATTTCGTTTGCTGACTTGGAGACATTTCATACATTTTTAAACCCTTGTTTACAGCACCATGAAGAACTTGTTGAATCTATTTCTGGGTGGAACATAGAGCGAACCTTTTTTTTGACCTGAGCAAGAAGAGGGTCATAGAATAAAGAGGATGATTGGAGAAGAACAGCAACGCCACCCCACCCCAACCATCCCTCAGTCCTCTCAGCCCCTCAAGGCTGCCCATAACAGACCAAGATGGCCTGTCTCTGCTGAATAGCCCACCATACTTTTCCATCAGCAGGGAGTGACAGGGATATGCAAGGCCAGGTTAACCAAGGTTAACCAGGGAGTATTTCCACTGGGGTTAACACAATTCAACAATTCCAAACACCTCTCAATTTAGGAATGTACTATAGCTATCTACTTTTTTTCCCCCACAATAAAAGCCTTTCCCCCCCAAATGTCCAAACGAATATCAAGTCCCTGAGAAGTAAATGGATGGTATAGTTGGGAGGCAGGTCCTTTTTTTTTTTTTTTTTATCCAACAGCAGCCTCTGTGCTTAAGGGATTGATTATGGCTCCCATCAGACCAGTGTTTGCACACTCTCTGATCCCCTAATAGAAGTGAAGGTGGCTGCAAAAAAGCAGAGCATTTAGCTCTGACGTTTGTGTGTGAAGGGAAGGGGATAAAGGCTTTAGTGGAGAAGATGAATAACCCCTTCTACTCTCTGCGAAACGCCAATTAAGCACCAGCCTTAAGATTTTAAATTAAGGAGGTTTTCTGTGCATCCAATCAGCTACTAAATAAGCAAAGCCCTTTCAGCTCTGTAACATTTTGGTCCATAAATTGAGGGGAAAGTGTATGTGTTTTTTTAATGGTATCATTTGAATCAAATTCTAAATATGCTCTCTTATTTTTCTCCTTTTTTTTTTTTTTTTTTTACCAAAGTGCTGAAACATGTCAGCATGTGGCGCTTAAACTTTTTTCAAGAAGATCCTTTTTTTCTTTTTCTCTTCCCTTTTTTAACACTGAGGCTCGGTTGTCATCCAGCTCACTAATTAGCTGTCATAAATTCTTACTCCCAGAAAATCCAATCATTCCTCACTAGCAAGAATATTGCTGGCTTACATAGCTTAAAGCACTTTCTATCTATTCCTAAACAATATCTTACCTGCAGTAAATTGCGAGGTGGGCCAAGGAGGTTTTCTCCGTTAAACACTTAACAAATCAGCTTACTGTGTTTTTTTGTCTGCTGTGAAAAATACAAATACATGTTCTGTGGAGCAACATACTCAGCTGTTTAACACTCAAGATGTTTGGCATTTTAATGCTTCATCACGCTGTCACATATTGTCAACATAACACCAAAAATCTGCATTGGAAAGCTGCGGAGCAATGTTTTGATTTATCCCAGTGTTCATTGTGTCAGAAAGTAATGACACCTGTGAAGACATGAGGTGCCACTCAGTTTAAGTGCAAGTGTCTGTTTCATGCTCCAGTCAGAAATGCATGCAGTGGAGTGTGTGAGATCAAAATGGTGGGATCATGACTGGACCGGGCTGTCATATCAAGCCACTCAGAAAACTTTAAACAGACAGTGGTTCTGTGGCTCAGCAGTCTGAGTCTCTAATTCATGCGAACTGAATGTTTTCATAGTTAGGAGGCAACACAGGAGAACCTAGGAAAAGGCTCAAGGTCATCACAGCTGAAAGAAATTTGTAAAACAAACTAAATAACAGTCAGTATTATCTCACTAAACCCTAATGTGTTGCCCCAGATTTAGTCTCACAGGCAAGAAACATGCTTCCCTGCTGAAAAAAGTCTCCAAACTCCTCTGCATTTTCGGCTCAAAACTTAATTTATCTGTTTTTTTTTTGGAAGATAATTCTCCTAAAAAGACACAAGAATGGATCATCAATCAAAGATAGGGCAGTAAAAGACAGAGCTATGGGGCATATACATCATCATCACATCTTCATTTCAGCCAAAAAAAAAACAAAAAAAGTTTACAGTAACTGAAGCTTTGCAAAAAACGTGAGTGTTTTCATGTCAAAAACTAGAATGGTTGTGACAACCAAAATACTGAGCCACCACAAGTAAACTGCTTAGTCATTTGTTATAGTTGATGGTTGGAGCTGCACAATGCTCTCCATTCAGCCCCTGCCAGTACTGGCCATTGTAAATGAAAATAGCTTTAATAACATTCAGTTGGGGGTTGTTGATGGTTGTTGCGAGTAGAGCCGAATGGGCGTTCAGCACAACATGAGGGTCTCCAGGCTGAAGAAAAGAAAGCCAAACAAGCGCAGCAAAATTACTGTCATTCTCCTCTGAGTGTGTGCGTTTGTGTGCGCATTTACGTGTTTGTACATCCATTTGCCTGTCTCTCTTTCATTCACTCTGTGAGCACTAAGTGTTGTTCTGGGAAACTTGTTTGCTGTAGCTCTGCGTCCTCTCATAAATCTGCGATTATTCTGCACAGTTGACTGAACATGTCCATCTACTGGAATATGATTCAGGCAAACTAGCCATTCTCTCAATGCGTTCACCATGGTCTTGACGATGATTGAGTCTCATTAAACCCTTCCCGACTACTACCACTCATACACACATACGCAACAAAAAACACACGCACACGCACACACTTTTTGGAGACAAATTGAGGTTCCTGTGTCAGTGGCCTAGCGGTGAGGAGCCTTGTACCAGGGGAGTAATTGAGATGGCCAGTGAAAAGGGGAGCAAGGCTTAGACAACCATACACACAAGTTCCCGGCTGCCGTCCAATTATACCCAGAAGCCTCTACTACCTCCTGAACTCCAATTATAGTTGGTAAAGCTTGGCTAGTCAGAGAACCTGTCACCCTTCTCTCCCCCCTTCCTACCCTCCCCCTCCAACAACTGCCGGCAAGAAATAGCAAAGTCAAAGACAATGTGTGATGTCCTCTGGTGCCTCAGTGTGTCAGTGTGTGTGTGTGTGTGTGTGTGTGTGTGTGTGTGAGTGAGAGAGAGAAAGAGGAGATGTTCTGAACACAACTAAAAAATACTGTAGCTGTACTGGATGAACCTTGGTCACTAGTCCAGTCAGAAATACCCAGTGGCCCCAACAGAATGAATGAGCACGGACGCTGCAGAATTAAGCAGTTTTTATGGAGAGATGCTTAAATGTAAAAGCCACATGTTGATACAGAGACAAAAGTTAGATAACTGAAGATGTACTGCCATGTAGGGCAATGAGAGAATCAGTGACAGGACGTATGTTGAGTGTTTCCATTTTCTGATACATTATACTTCTGCATTATACATTGCGTTTCAGAGAAAAATACTGTTCTTGCTGTTACTTTGCAGATTACAATTTTAAATGCAAAACAAAAGTTTAAAATATTAGACACTTTGTCTTTCATCCATCAGCAAATACAATGAGCATGTTTTATTTATAGCGAGACAAACTAAGAAAGCCAGTTGAAAGTGACGATTTGTTTCTTTGACTTTACACAGTGTCCAGTTTGTAGACTTTTTTTTTAAACTTTTTTTTTTTTTTTTAAATTGTCAAAATTGGGGATTACTGAGATTTTTAGTGATTTAATGTGGCATACATGCATGGACACTTTTTCTGCTCTTTTTGTGTGTATAAATAGTAAAACAATATTTTTTACAACCCTGAACTGTTCTATAATAATATGATGAGTGATTATCACTAAAGATATGTATATTTTTATAGGCGCCTTTGTCATATTTCTTGTATTTTGGGTTCCTGACAGCTTTATACTTTAACTGACAAAATGATAAGTCAGACTTTTGGCAAAAATTACCAAAATGAAATAGAACTCTCCAGCATTTACTAATTCTTTTTTTTAGAGCTTTTATGACTCAATCAATCAAACTTTATGTGGCACCTTTCAAACAAATCAAATGCAATTCAAAGTGCTTTACAAGCAACTGACAAAACGTAGGATGTTAAAAATGTATCAAGAGACTACTGCACAGCAAAACACCCATCGATAAATAATAAAAGATAATAAGAGCAATAAAAATAGCAATAAAAATTCAATTTTGAAATACTACACAAACTAAATTGAATATAATAAAACAGTAAAATGTTAGAACAAAATATAATGAAACAACGATCAGCAGCAAAATGTTGATAAAAACAAAATAAAATTCAATAAATAATGATAATACATAACACAAGTATAAATACTAAAACCATAACATTATAAAAGACTACATAAAAGCCAAACTGAATAAATAGTTTACATTGGAAAATATATTTATATATAATATAATATTTTCACCTCCTCTCATATCCTCTGGAAGGCTGTTCCAGAGGCTTGGATTATAATGGCTGAAAGCAGCATCACCAAATGTTTTTGTTAATAGGCCGTTCATAGAAACAAGTTTTGGATTATTAAAAATCTCCAAAGCTGGTGTTTCGCTTCCAGAATTACATTTGTTTTGTCTTTTTCACTCCCTAATTCATCTGGAAGACTTCTTCAATGACTATTAGTGTCCTGGAACAGGACTGCAGAGCATCTTCAGAAAAAAAATCTATTTATCAACTATTCATTAATATTTACAACTGTACACTTTGTGGGTTGTAACTCCTCATAAATGAGTTAATAACATTTATAAGTACAGATGACTTACTAAATTTTGCTGATGACCAAAAGAAACTCATGACCATATGTTAATGACTTCCTGCAGCAGTTATAAATATTAATGAGTTTCTGACATTCTGTCACAAGATCCTCCTTAATAAGCCATCAGGTCTGCAGTTGTAGATGTTGATAAGGCGTTACAAAATGGATTGTGGTCCAGATCTGGTCCAGAAGGTAAATGGCCAAATGGACAAGAGCTATAAAGACAAAGCAAGTGTTTTTACTGGTGGAGATCCACGCCAGCAGTAGAGATTTTCAAAAGTTAATCTGATTAATGAGTGCCTTATTAGAAAGTGGTGCCAGCAGTATACAAATTAGTCAAACTCAGCGCCACTTGGACGAGCAACTCTAAAATTCTTCCATGCTAAAGGGGAACTCCACCCATTTTACACATAAAGTACAGTTTATTCATCATGAGGAGTACTGCTCAGTCTGTGTATAATGTTTGTTGTATAATGTCTTCTGTAGCTCCAGAGGGAGCTTTCTAAATAAAAACCCTGATGACAATATCAGGGCCTTGGCTTGAGACTTAATATCTTTAATAGAAAGCCTGCATTGCAAACTGCAGGTATCATGTTTTAAAGGAGACATTTTGGAGATCAGGGGCAGGTAATGAAAGATGCTATCTTGTACTATGGGAATTTTAGAATCCAGGGAATTTGGAGCTTGACTGACTAAAAGGGACTAAAAGTTAGAATATCTCCACCTCTGCTGTCCCTTTTGAGTCCCCAAACATTATCAAAGTGCCATACAAAATTTCTGGAGTATCCCTTGAATGCTTCAGTGATAAAATACTTCTGCACTTTTACATGAGTACAATTTTGAATGCAGGACTTTTACTCATGCCAGATGATTTTTTCATTGAGGTATGACAGCTTTTACGTAAAGCTGCAATAACTTTTTTGTTTGTTTGGTTGGGTTTTTGTTTTTTGTTTTTTGACTCAGTCAGAATAGAAACTGGTTCTGATCACAACATTGACATATTTCACCTTTGACATTGATATGGCTAACTCGTTTGCAAACAGTTTTCTATAACACATCCAGCAGTTACCAAGCAACATTATTATTTATTTGGAGTCATGCGTCTGACCACCTGATGAATGAAAGTCCAGTATTTAGTCTCTTTTATCTCAGTTTTTAGTCTGTACCAACTCCTGAGGGAAATATCTGGCTCTTTAGCTGCTAAATGCTCCACTGTGTTCACCAGCTAGTCTCTAGCTGTGTCTGTCTGCAGTTTGGTGCTGAGTTGGCATTGCACACTGGGTTTTTAGAGATTTTTCGCTGAAAACAGCTGCCTGCTGTGGCAGAAAATGACACTATGAGAGTGAACCAAAAGAGTAAAGTTGTGGTCCGGACAGCGTAACAACGACCGGAAAGTCACTATAAAGCTCCATAAATATAATTTCCAAGCATATCGTGTTCAATTCATATCACACAGCACATACAAAAATCATACTGTATGTCTCTAGGCTAAAATGAAAAGTCACTCACTAGTGTACGATGAATACAGTAGATAATCAATGGGATGAACTGTTGCTTCCAAGCGACACAGAAAGTCAAAGTCATTGTTGAATATTTTCTGCCATTTTGCTAACTGAACATTTTATTTGATATCTGAAGTTTTTACTTACTAAATTTATTAAAACTATGAAAGGAATAGCTTGGTATATTTTAATGTGGAACTGTCCCAGTATTTTTCTCACCGCTCTTGCAGTAATGCTGTGGGTAGGTTTTATTTTCAGTCGGCCTGCCTCTTCGTACTTCTACCAACAAACTCTAGCTTTCCATCTACATTTTTACATTTGTGCATCTTAAGGCGATTACCTGGGGACAAATTTAGAGTCCTTTGTGGTTCAGGCAAAGCCAACATGAAGTTGCAACAGCTGTGGCAGCCATGAAAGTGGCTCCAATGTTGTACTGCTCATGGGTTTCTGTTTTATTAGTCACTGTGCTGAGGACATAAAAAAGTTAACTAAACGTTACTATCAGCTACAGCGGGTGTTGTCAGATTTTGGTAGTTTCATTTCATAGTTACATAGTTACTTCCTGAAGGCTGTGGAAAAATAAGGCTAACTTCAATTTAAGTTAAACATACCAACATCTGACCAAAGTCTGTATTTGTGCGGCATCATCATCATCATCTGCTTAATACTACACTTGTTTAAACTTAATTTCAACAGTGCAGACATGAAAGGAAACATCAGCTATTTCTGTATATCCTATATTTTCACTTGTCACTCTCCAGGGTCCCTGAGGGTTTAAAGGTTTGATGAAGCTCCTAAATATTTTATGAAGCTTAAGTAACTCAGACCTACAATACTTGCTGTACTTGCTACACCGACTGTATAGATAAGTAGTATTGCGGTTAGAGTGATCCAGGAGTTCCACTAATATTATATGTTTTAAATTAAATTACTCCAACCTGTCTGTTACTTCAAACCATAAACCGGAACAGCCAGTGATTTGCACAGAAGCCTTGAATCCTCTTGTGGAACTGGAAGAATGTACTGTAATCTACCTCCCCAGCCCCAAACGACAAGTTAGCAAACTACTTTTGAAAAAAGCAGCAGGCAGACTGAGAGTCAGATATTTCCCTCAGGAGTTGGTGGAGACCAAAAACATAATTAAAAGAAGAGTGATATTTCACTTACAGTACATTCCCAAGGTAGACACAAACATGAGTATAAATTAACGTTGCTCTGTGTCTACTGGGTTTTATGTGTAAATAGGCAATTGTAAACATGTTAGCAATATAAACTTTATTAAGCGATATTAGGTAATATGTCAGATGTTTTCAGCTTGTTCCACTGCCATTAAGTTGTGAAAAAAAAATGCAAAAAACATTGCAGTTTTCATCCGTACTGCACTGCACCATCCCGCAGACATGCAGGATACTGATGAGAGCAGTAAAAGTGGGAAGACCTGGTGCTTAAAGTATGGCATATACTGTAGCCCCACACTGGGAAAACAAAACTAATAATATTCATTGATCAGATCAACTGCAGCAATCAGGATCCACTGTTTTCACATGTAAATGAAGCCCAGGTACAAATTGTCATATGTCAGAAATGCACAGCAACATTGCAAAGGTTAAATTATGTCATTAGCATTTACAACTTCACAAAAGTCGCTTTATTGCTTTATTGTTCTTCTTTTCCAACAAGGTTTATTGTTCTATTACTTGGCTTCCTTCCCCGACTTCTGTTTTCTTCTATTGAACAAGATCTTTTAGTCATGGCCCGAGGAGTCTTTGGAGATTGCCATCTTTATCAAATGTATCTGATTGTTTGTATTTTTGTTTGCATTGTTGTATTATTGTGTGGTTTTACGCCTTCTTTTTGTATCCCCCCATTGTGGGTTTCATTTGTCCTTTGGGACCCATAACCAATCCCAACATTTTGATTGATGCATTCATTTTCCAGTTCCCGCTCACCCCTAAAGCAATACTTGCTCTGCTTTTATACTTATGCAAAGCACCCTGCCACGGGGACAAACCATAGCATTTGTGCATCAGCCAGATATTATTCTAAACAGGCTGTATTATAAGGTAATGACTCCAATCTTGAATGAAGTAGCTTGGCCTCAATTTGGCCGAGTGAGAGTTTTATGAGGCTCTGATTTCGGTCATTGCTTTTGAGTAGGGTTTTTAAAGTATGGGTCAAAATGTATACTGAAGTGAAACCATTTTAATGTTATTGTCCATCCAAATACCACTTTTGAGTACTTTTGAATTCCTTGTCTCTGTGTGTGTGTGTGTGTGGTACTAGATGAAAATGTTAATGACTTCATGCATAAGCTACAAATGTGAACAGCACTTATGGTTTTTGCAGTTCAGATACCACGGACGGCGCCACTGCCACACAGTTTGTTCAGCACTTTCAGACAGCTTCATTGGCCTTGCACATAAAGTACAGCGCCTCAACTGGCCCATTTACTCTGAAGTACCAAGGACGTTGCATGACTTTTGACTTCCATCACCTTTTGACCACACTGAGAAGCTCCGAGTTTTTAACAGCTAGAACAAATCATCTGCTGTTTTGACTTCTCTTGACTGCTGTAATGCACCTGTTAAGGTAAGGAAGCTGCTGCAAGATTACAATTAGCTACATGATTACTAAGACTCCACGGCGCTCCCATATTACCTTGGTGCTGACTTCACTACAGAGTTAAGCAAGGGTTTAGATTTGGTTTCAGAAGTAGGAAATAACACATTATGAACTTGGTTAGTTTTTGAACAATAATATAGGCTAACAAGATTTAGAAATGCTATCTAACTGCTGTATTATTACAGTACTAACTCTGCCTGATATCGTCTTGAGTTTCATTGTTAAAGATCTGATACTGACTGAAAGCATTTGCATAAACAAGCACTGTCCTTTTACTGCCTTATCTTTGATGTCAAATTGTAATATAATTTTAGAAGAAAATTAATTATTACACATTACCACTTGTAAATCAAAAGATAAATTAAATATATTTTGAGTAACAGATGGATTAATATAGGTTTTTCAGCCTTGAATAGTGTCTCCAGATCCTGCGCTCAGTCTGCATACTGTCCCACCAGTTAGCAAGTAGGGCAGGATCATGTAGCTTGAGAGGCTAAAGTGAATGAATGATTGCATGAATGAATGAACAAACTTTATTTATATAGCGACTTTAAAAAACAGAACGCAGCTCAAAGTGCTTTACAATTCAGCAGCAAAGACAAAAACACAGGTTTAAAACCATACACATACACGAGGAGGAAGGGAGAAAAGGAGTGTTACTACACAGTTTCTTTAGAAAGATTAAAAAACAGCTGACAGCTGTAAGTTATAGGTTATATTAAAAAGATATGTTTTGATTTGTTATTTAATACTGTCCACCGAGTAAGAAAGAATAATATTTAAAGGCAGAGAATTCGATATTTTTGGTGAGTAGTGGCTAAAAGCAGCATCCATAAAGGTTTTGTGGCGACATAGGGAATAGTTAAAAGAGCAGCCATTGAGGATCATAGAATGATAGGAAGTCTCTGAGATAGGACGGGGCGAGGCCATTTAGTGCCTTAAAAGCTAAGAGAAGACCTTTAAAATCACTTCTGAAAGATACAGGGAGCCAGTGTAGGCTGTGTAAAACAGACTTAGGAGAGGGATCAGGCTGGTGAGGGAATTTCAGTCTGCTCCTGTGAATGACAAGTACAAAATGTTCACGATGGAGGCATGGTAAAACTTTACACTGAAGCAGAATTGGAAGCTGTTTTGATCTTAAACCAGAAAGATATTTAGTTCCTGAACTTGTAAAACAATTAGACAAATACAGGATATTTTCGGATGACGGATGTCCTTATCTTTATTTTAGTGCAGTATTTGCAGCAGTTTCTAGAACAGGGAACCATTGTTGTATCAACATCTATTTAAGATCAAAATATTTGCTGGGAGGCTTTGGTGTGTTCAAGGGAGGGGTCACAAAGTTATATCTACAAATCAGGTTATAGTGCAGCATTTTCAGAAAATGTCAACACAGTGCCTGTTGTTTTTGGTCTTGTCATGCAGACCCAGCTTCCCTGCTAGACGTCCCAGCAGGAACCTAAGTGCCTAGTTTGCCAACTGGCATGTTTCTGCTCACAGCCTGGAATTCAGCCTAATTATGCATCTTAGGCTCTTTGTTTTTGTCAGAGCCACTGAGTAAATTCTCCTCTCAGTTCCCATTTTCATTTACTTTCTGCCAATCGAGACTGACTGGCCAACTGGCAAGAATGCGGGTTCATTGGTCTGATGGTCATATGCATATAGATGATGTTTTCTTTCCGCCCACAAAGTGGCCTTTCCAACATGCATATAGGGAAAAACAGAGGGTAGAGCAAGTTGTGCTTCTGCAGCTTGAAATGTGTATTAAATGCTGACTGATTTTATAGCACAAAAACACAGATGAAAGATCAGTCTGGCACTCTTTTGATGTCAAACCCTCTTAAGAAACATTGTTTTTCCAAACTTTTCAAAAAGCAACTCTGTTATTTCATTTCTGTCAAATTCACTTGTATAATCCTAATATCAGTAACATTACTGCAGTGGCTCTACTTTGTCATCCAAGCTGCTTGTGTCCTGTAAAGTCAAGGCTTGTTTACTGTGACCTTTTCCCATGCCCCAGTTGTCCATCTTCACAGGTTAATGCGTTTCAGTTGTTAGTGTCAGCGGAGGTCAGTTCTCTGAAATAAATGAGGCCAATTCAGGTGCCAGAAGTGGCAGGATCCGCCTCTGGCTGCTAGTTTGATTCCCATGTTTGCGGAAAAGTTGTGTTTTTTTTTTAAAACTGATGTATAGTTCTTTGCATGTAGATTACTGAGGTGAGCATGGATTTTTCTGTTCTTTAAAACTGTGTTAAATTTTATCTGGATCCGTTGTCAGATCAATAAGTCTTTAAGCACAAAGCTGCAAAAATGAAAACTCCTTTCCAGATACAAATTATACAAATTAATATTTACATAATTATGATTTTAGATGACCTTTCAACCTCAACTTTTAAGCTAATGAGATGAGAAATCCTTAAAATGCTCAGAAAAATTCAAACTTGACAATTCCATGACAAATGGGCAAACTTGGTCTGCTCAGGAAGATCATGTATTACAATCAAAGCCACAAAACAGGTACTGAGCGGAACTTGGGGTGAGATTATTTTGCCAAAATCCAAATGGATACGTCAATTAAATCAGACTGACTATCTTGCTGAAAATTCACCCTATGATTACTGTAAATCTGCTTTAGGAGGTACAGGGGTTTCATTTCATGCTTAGAATATGTTTGAGGTAGCAGACAGAAGGTTTACTGATAGCAGAGGCTTTGTAATCACCACTGCAACAACTGTAGGTATAGTGGCTTCAGAGAGTACCCAGACCGCTAGACTCTTTGCGCATTTTATCGCATTGCACATTTAATTTTAAATGGATGGACGGAGAGAGACTTGTCCTGAAGCCACAACACCATTGTCTTGGCTGAATGTTCCGGATCATTGTTGTACTTAAAGATGAACTGTTGCCCCAGTTTCAGGTTGTGTGCACTCTGGAGCAGGTTTTCTTCATGGACCTCTCTGTATTTGGCTGCATTCATCCTGCCCTCAATTCTCACAAACCTCCTTGTCCCTGCCACCGAGAAGGCCCCCACCCTCCCCATCGCATGATGCTGCCACCAACCGTAGGGATGGTATTAGCCAGCTGATGAGCAGTTTTCGCTGGTCTCATTAGACCAGAGAATCTTTTTCTTCATGCTCTCAGAACCCTTTACATGCCGTCTGGCAAACTCCAAGCGGGCTGATGTATGCCTCTTACTCAAAGTGGCTTCTGTCTAGCCACTCTACCATAAAGTCTGGATTGATGGAGTGCTGCTGAGATGGCTGTCCTTAAAGCAGTTTCTCCCATATCTGCAAAGGACTTCTGAAGCTCTGTTAGAGTGACCGGGTTTTTGATCACCTCCCTGACCAGGGTCCAGATAATAAGTTTGGCTGGACAGCCAGTTCTAGGAAGAGTCCTGGTGGTTTCACAATTTCACAATTATTGAGGTCGCTGTTCTCCTGGGAAAATTCAAAGCCTTAGAAATGGTTTTACACCTCGGCCCTGATCTATATCTTGCCACTTCTAAACTACGTCCAATCAAGCAACTTGACACAGGTGGACTCTGGTCAAGCTCTAGACACATCTCAAGGATGATTAAAGCAAACAGGATGCAATCCTGACTTTTGTCTGTAGTCTAGTCTTGCTGATGGTAGCTTACTACATCTTTTGAGTTAATAGGGATGGGCTGCCACTTTTGCTAAACATGTTTTCTACTGTTTAAATTTAGTTAGTCAGGTAAGTTATTTAATTTGGTTTCTTTAATTTTGTTTGGTTATTTTTGTTATTTGCTCATCCTGAAGTTACAACCAGCTCCAATTTTCTCTTTTTCTACATCTCTTTGTAAATAAGAACAACGATCATTGTAACTAGACATCCGACTCTGTGATTGCTTGGGGCTTGGGGAATATGAGATGCCTTTGTTGTGTCTCGGCCACCCTTACACGGAGCATAACATGTTAAACTGGATTACATAAAAGAGTGTCCCACTGATTTAGCATACAGCATTGCCTACATTACCCACAATGCAACTCAGAGATTTGGGTTTGTTATGCTAGAAGCAGCTGATGTAGCCTTGAGCCACCATCAGAGATGAGGAGCAGGCCACAGAGGTCTGAGGATGTGTAAAATTCGTGGAGTTCCCACTTGAGCCACATCTGAAGACCAAGCTTTATTTTCATAGTTTTGGTCATCAGTCCTGTTCTGTTTCCTAGCAAGGGCTAAACAACATGATACCAGCAATGATGACTAAGACTACAAAAAGAAGAGCAAAAACTTTGTAGACTTTCCCTTGAAAAGGTTCTTATTCTCTTTATCTTAAACCTCTTTGGATTAAATGGGACCTGACATATAGTATGTTCTCAGACAGAAAAAGAACTGGTGTTTACCTTAACAGACTAGGTGGCTGAACAGGACTGAATTAAGGTAAGGTGAAAATCTACTTTGGAATCTGAGTTTAGAGTGATATTGTGGTAAAGGTCAGGATCTAAGAGCTATGCAATTTATTTTTGCAAATACCACGTCATAATAAGCTTCTATTTCTCACTGCTTTGCTTAATATAACTGGGCCATCTGTGTCATAATCAAATTCACATAGTACCTCAAGTACACTTTGGAACAGTTAAGAGGTATTGCTGTTATGTAATATATATCCTCAAATATATTGGGAACCAATTCTGCTGCCAACCTTAAACCCTTTTCTTTCACAGAAAATATATAAATATGGAATAAATAGCAAAGCCAAGGGACTGAAAACTAAATAGCAATATTTCTAGAGGCCCCTTCAATTTCCACTCAATCTTCTGTGTCCTCTTTAGAGGATGACATAGCAGGAGATGCAATGGAGCTAATTCTCTGGCACTTGCTTTCATTAAAATCTGAGCAGAAAGATATTCTATCCCAGTCAGCTGGAGGATTTGCAGGCTTGTAAAAGTCTTTCTTCCTCTAACATACACTAACCTTCTTCTTACCCTGCTGCAACCAGTATGACAGCTCAGATAAGAACAAATAAAGATACAGGGGTAAGAAAGCAGATAAATAAAATGTGACATCTGGTAAAATGTTGTGGAGAGAGCATCGTCAGATGAGATATGATACTGACTAACACCATCAAAAGAACAACTTTATTGAAGATTAAAAAATAAATAAAAATTAAAAAAAACACGATTCCTGAGCCTTTCTTTAATATTTAAATATTCTTCTAAAAGAGAGACAGAAGCGCAACCTGCAATTTTTTTTTGTATTCCCTATAAGACACAGTGTATTTGCCCCATTTACCGAAATTAAAGTCCCTATGTTTTGATTTGGTTTGTGATTATAGCATCTTTCAAATCAGTCTAATGGCGCAAGTGCGGGTTGGGTTAACTCTGACCAAATGTGAGCTGAGATAGGCTTCAGCCCTCCACCCACCTGCAAAGGATAAATTGGTATGCGTGATGGATGGATGTTTTCATTTAATCTTTTAAACTGTTCATCTGTATTTTCTGTAAATTTTATTTACCAACATAAAGGTCTAATGCTATGGCAAAGCACCCTTCACACTGGCAGGTTCTGCAGGGTGGAGTGATGACCTTACATGAAATCAAAGATCAAAAAGTTAAAGTTTATTTTAAAACTGAATTTTTCATGTGTTATTGGTGTTGGTGCATCCTCACATCTCAGCAATGTAGCCGGTGTTTAAAATATTATCAAACTTATAGTTTTTATAGTATTACTGTGAACAGGTACTGTATGTGTCACTGCCACTTGAAGTCATACAAAGTTAGCTAGTACCGCTAATTCCCAGTTTCATATACTGTATACCACACATAATAGTAAAACATAAATATAATAGCGAAATAGAGCAATAGTAAACTATACTAAGTTCAGTCGTGACTTATTTTATTCCCTACTTCCTCTCAGACACACCTCTTCTTCACTTCTATCCATTCATACTTTCCTGCTTTCTTCTATTATCCCATCACTTTAAATTCGAAGTGACAAATCCCTACTTATCACCAAGATTCCATATA
Organism: Xiphias gladius; assembly: GCF_016859285.1. Taxonomy (NCBI): domain Eukaryota; kingdom Metazoa; phylum Chordata; class Actinopteri; order Istiophoriformes; family Xiphiidae; genus Xiphias; species Xiphias gladius. Next base: position 8,514,470 of record NC_053417.1, read on the forward strand.
AAGTACATCAGAGTGGAAGCGGCTAGGGGGGTATGTTCCTGACCAATCATCCTGAAAATCAGACATTGGCTCCCCCAGTGGAGTTTGAACTAAAAACTCTAACTTACATGTTATAATCAGAATTTATACTGTATATTTCCATAAACCTTAATCCTGGCTGACATACAGTTTTAAAGCAATAACCTGCAATTTTTGAAAATTGAATTAACACAATATTTCCTTTTAAAATTGAAAAGTTGAACACACACTATAAGCAATAAAACAAACCCTTGCTCAGTTCAATACATTCAGGGGTTTTGCATCTACTGCCTTAATTGGTCTGGTATGACCAGTACAGTATCTTATTGTTGTTAATTTTAGCTAACATTAATAAACTTTTGATAGATTTGCTTTGTCACTGACATTACCGAGTCAGTTTGCTGAGTTTATTTTCTTGTGGCCATGATCCCTTTAGCCATGATTTTTTAGTCAGGTCACCTAATGATGATGTCCTCAAAAATCTTGGAAAATATAAGAAAATTCAAGGGGATATCATCCTGTAATTGCCACTTGTGGCCACAGTAGCTGCTGTTTATCAAAAGTTACATAGTCTTGCTTTAACTCTAGACTGGAATAAAAGCAAAACTAAGTCTGGCAAAGTTGGACAATCTGCAGTAGGTCAGCTTTTGAAAGGTAATTTCATTCAAATACAGAAAGATAAGTAGACCCCCAGGTGGAAGGTTAAATCCCAAGAAATGAATCTGAATTATGAGGGAAAGACAACATCCAACTGCAAAGAAGTTTCAAAAATCAGCAGAAACAGTGGAATAAAGTTGGAAAAGTTGGATAAAGATTACAAAGAGATGAGACATGGCTCTTGAAGTAATGGAGGCAAACTGTGATAATCTATATCAAGAAGAATCCCCTCAGTAAAATTATTTAACCAAAAAAGGAAAAGCATCATCAGCGCAGATATCTCACTCCATTATATGAAGCAATCACTACTTACTTGTAAAAACCTTACAGTCTAACCAGACAAATGGAACAGAGGAGGCTGCAACCTGCTAAGTATTGAACACAAAACAATTCAATGAACTCTTCTTAGCTAAAATACTTCACAGACATTTGACACCAGGAAATTAAGCTCCAGGGAAAATCAAGGATACAGTGCCCATTGACACTTATTCAAGTTGTACACACTTTTTGTCATAGCCTCGTCATCATATGCTCAGTGGAAATAAACAGAAGCTTTGCTGCCGACGGCTGTGTCAGTGTATGAAAAGTTCTCTTTTCTCAACATTAGCCTGCTTCCTCTTTGATCATAGGCTCTGACAGATCTGTGGCAGACAGGCGCCATCTTTTTCTAAACAAATGAGTCATGCAGCTTGGTCTCTCGTCACCAGAACCTTGCCTTGAGGCTGCATTCTGCAGTAAAAACTTCAAGGTGGGGAAAAACAGCAGTGTTTTTCTGGTTCATTGTGACTAGAGCATATGCCATCCCGCGATATACATTCACAACAATGCTCCTGCAAAATTCTGGCAGCAAACAAAAGTATCTCTAGCTTGACTATTCAAAATACAAGAGCTAGGACTCTAACTGGGACAAGTAGAAAATCATTTCACGCTGCTTCTGCTGGCACTTCTTCACTGCATGTTTGACTTAAGAGGGACTTTAAGACTGAAAGCTGGTTCCAAACCAGTCCATGCAGTTTGAACCACTCTCCAATGTGGAAATTTAAACAACCATAATCAATATTCTTAATAACGACTGAACTGAATTACTTCTTTCTCTAACTCTGCAGCTCTATTGAGCTTTTTAGCCTCTTTTAGCAATTTTTTTAAGGCAGTCTTATCCCGTTGTTTCGGTTTACATTAAATGTACTGTATTGTTCAGTATTCAGCCACATGAGGCCTTTGTTTTCAGCAAACAAGCTCTGATAATCCCCCTATTCTCCACCTGCCCTGTACCGAATGGCAGACAAAGTTAGCATATATAGCACATGAACAAAGTTACATATTTAGAAGCTGAAGACAGATTTGATGTGTTGTTGAAGAAAGCTTTGAGCTTTTTAAGAAGTGAAAACTTCTATAAGGTTATAATATATCAAGGCTGTGTTTTCATTCTGACAGGAGAGAATCTCACCGAACCACTTCGATGCAAGGCAAGATAGCCTAGCCATCGCTAGGCTACTTTTCAATAGCCTTGTTAACTTGTCTGTTTTTACTGTAGAGGAAGGTAAACAGTGAAGAAACAAAGCTTAGTCCCACTGTAAAATTAGAACAATATCATTTTCCATGTTCAGTTTCTCCTGATATGTATTCATTATAAATTTAAAACATTTTAACAAACCAACAGCCAGTGTGGTCTGTAAGATATCATTGTCATAACAGCTCACACAGCCATTAGTGGCCAGCTGACAGTAAACATGCTAGCGGACAAGCTTGCTAGGGGCAGTGCAAGCTTGGCTATCCCTGTCAGTCACATGACCCTCATCTTGCAGGTCGTATCAGTTCACTGAGTCTCCCGTCTGACTGCTGGTTTTCTTCTTTCCCATAAAGGAAAAAAAAAAAAATTAATACAGGTCTACAGTGATTAATCATTTTGGTTCCCTCATCCATAATACTGCAACTTTTAAGTTCTTATACAATTGTTATTACTGCTACTACTGTTGTAATTTTAAACCTTAAAGAACTACTGCTGCTATATCTATGTCTTCAATAGCTATTTCTATTTTAAGATTAAGGTTTAACAGGCCTTTTTCTCTAGGATTTTGGAATCCCACAAGGATCTGTCAAAAGAATCCTCCAAAAGATCAACATGCCACATTTGTCTTCACCCCTACCTCTTTTTAAAGGTACCAATACAACCCCAAAGACCTGAATATTCAGAGTGAATAGCAGAATATACCCAGTCTTGCAATGAAACATTTTGTCTTTTGAGAATTGCTGTCAGAAGTCACATGTGACGATGACAGCACAACTGAACTTATTCCCATCTTTCTTCTCTCCCTCTCTTTCTTTTTCTGTCTTTTTTCTTTTTTTCTTCTCTCTCTTCTCCATTAGCCACCCTCATCCTCTCTACCTCCTCCACCGATTCTCTCTCCCTCATCGCTGACCCTCAAAGACAGAGTGCCCTGTTTTGTTGGTCTGCCATTGTCTACCAGCACAAGAATACCAATGGCCGGCAGCTCAAACCAATCAATTTCTTTGAGCTAGATCCACTGTGTGCTTGACATCAGCCTCCCTGATTATTGTCTCAGAACGCAAGCCGATCAATAGCAGCCACCACCTTGCTTCCCCATCACAAAAACTCCCAAAGAAACCTGAATTGTTGCTTCAGAAATATATTTATGCACTTAATTTGTGAATAGAGTTCTTAGAAGAGAGATTATCTATACTGTAGTGAAGAAAAAAACTTGATAACTTGACAGCCTCAAAATTATGTCTGCAGGGCAAAAAAAAATGCTTTGGAAATTTCTAACTTGCTTGGCAGATGTGTAAAGTTGGCAGTGCTACAACAGTGATGCAGTGAATGCTCAAATGGGGAAATTAAGATTCTGCCAATACTCTGCAAATCTTCACAGATGTGCTGGGTTACTGAGGGTGATGTTAAACTACTGAATAGCGGTCAATGTGTTCAACTAAAGCATAATAACATGAAATGAAACTTTTCTGATCTTTTCACTCACCCTGCCAAGAAGTAATATTGAGTGGCTATTTTTTATCTACTTCTGCCAGTAGCTTCAAAACAGCTACTCAACTACCATGTTTCATATTGCTTAAAAACAGCATGATCAGCCGTGATAATTTTTAAGACATGTTCTATGATTTAATGAAATAATAATGATACTCTTCTCTACAGATGAGGTGAACATCAAAGTCTGCTTCAAAGACCTGGAGGGAGTAGAAAGAGAGCTGTTGCCAACATGTGCTGCATCACACTGTAGTAAACATATTCAGTGCTGAAGCAGGCATGGGGGTATTTTTCTGTATAACCACTGCCTAGAGTTACCTGTACACTGTGGACATTTGGAGATTCACTTCAGGTGGGATTTATTGAGAAGCCTTCACAGTAAAATAACTCTGACAAGCAAGACCGCAAACCTTTCTCACAACTTAAATGCTGGTGCACTTTAAAAAAAAGGGGGAAAAAAAAGTATATTTTATATTTTTTATATATATATATTATATATATATAGAAGAGAGAGAGAGAGAGAGAGAGCGAGAGCTGACCTCTGTCATTACTGCTTCATTGACTGAACTTAACTGTGCTTTTCCTGCGTTTTTCAAAACTGTCAACAAGCCTACCTGGAAGCCACTGATGAAGAGTGATATGTACTAAGTGGAGGTCTTGACGGCATGCTGTGGTGAGAACCTGTACGCGAAGCCTGTCTGTAAGCGAAGGACAGTGTAATATACTCACTGCTACTGAGCAGCATTAGAAGAATTGGTGAGCTCCTGTGATTGACCTTCCTCAGCTCTAAACCTGGTGCAACAGACCTCTAAAAGTTTCAATGTCAAGCCCAACAAATCCTTCAAACCAAACAAGACAGGTCAATTTTACTGCAGTGCCTTCAAGGACTATGACAAATAACAGCTACAGTCATATGACTGTTTTCTGATATGCCATCTCTATGGTTTCGGTTTTAAAACTACTTGATTGAGGTTCACATTAAACTCTAAAATATCTTGAATTAAGATTATTTTGTTAAACTACTATTCCCATGTAAGAATGAAGTTTACATATATACTCTATTTGATTGAGGTTAGAGAAGGATTGTGTTCATGGTTAAATGAAGCCACTGTACATCCTAACCACTTCTCTAAAGGCCTCAATATGCTTGTAAAAAATTAGTTCGTAAGACGTGTCATCTGATCATGTCAAAAGCCATTCTCTATATTTTTATACCTGTTAGGAGGTGGGACGAAAGGCCCAGCATCATAGCCCCCCTCTTTGCCACAATCATGGTTGCCCTTATCTCTCCAAAAACTCTGCTTTTCTTGCGTGTCTTTCAGGTCTCAATGCATTGAGTGTGCAAATGGGGATAATGGCACACATTTTCTGACCGGCTTTCTTCAAAGACATTGATGGTGTTGCACTTAGTTGTACACATGAAAAGTGATGGAAATAGTTGAGTGTGTATATTACAGTCACTGTAGTTTAAAAATAAATAAATTATGGAGCTGGGGGATGGGGGTGTCTCTTCAAAGTCCAGAGGCTTATGTTAATATGGTGATTCTGGGATAAAATCATGAGTATTTCCTTATTGCTAAATCCATTTGCAAAGTATAATTTGATTAGGTCATCCACTGGAGGAGTAATACACGGCAAGCGGTTGTGTCTGTGGTGTGAGGACGTTGATCCTACCTTGCAAAGTGAAGCAATGTGGTTTTCTGAGTTTTCCTCAGGAATTTGTGACTTTACTCTCAGAGAATTTTTCCTTGCAAATTTATGACTTTATAATCTCGGAGCATATTCAAGTTTTTTTTTTACCATCCCACCCCATCTCTGTAATTTGTTTTCTAAATCTACAATGGCCCTAATACGCCATTGTAACCAACACATCACTAAACTGTGTTTTTTTTTCTCTTTGGCATCACTCACTCGAAATGTGTACACATCAACCTAACATCACACTCTCTCTTTTATCCCTTGTATTCACACTGTTTTCTATCAGCAGCAACTGAAATATTAATCAAACCCCATCAGCCACCTGTTTGAAGCTACGGCAGCTGCCAGAATCCAAAGGTTAATGATGTCAAGATCCCTGCTGTAAGAGAAACTTTGAATTTTCAATTGATTTCAGTATTATTACTGTTCTGTATATGGTAACATTAACTGAGCAGTACAATGTGAAGTACATTGCTGACCTTTCTGCACAGTGGGGCAAGAGAAAGAAAAGGGGAAAAAAATCTTTGTTCTGGGACAGAATAAGAAAATTAAAACTTTAACCTAAATTACATCTGCAAGCAGTAGAGTATCTTGATAATAATATATATAAAGATAGTTATTTTACCCAAAATGAGGAGAAATCTGTTTTTATGTTGACAAACATGAAATATCTATATCCAAAAGGACATAACTGTAAAATGTACATTAACAGTATACACTTGAATTCACCTGGAGTGTTAATTTACACATGTGTTTATGCATGCACTGTGCATATGCAAGCTTGTGTTTTGCCTGTTTGTTTGTGTGTGCAGGAGCGTGAAGGGGAGCAGAATGGCCTACAAGGCACATTGTGTACTGGTGACATGTAGCTAGGTGAAAGAGCACCCTCCAAATCCCTGTTTTAACAGGAGCATGCAGCTGCCCTGAGGACACAGAGTGTATACAAACCCCGCAGACCAGCCGTGTCCAAACATTTCTCACTTTGTAACCATCCAAGTTAAATAACCCTGCGCTGCGCATTGTTGAATAATTGCGTTTGCCCTGCATGAAGCCTGCCAGGAGAGTAAAGCATTTATCAAAACTCCAGCAGTGCAACATCACACTTCAGAGTTGCAGCAAGCTCTGGTAATGTTGTTTACTAAAGCAACTAGACAGACATGTTGAGCTGTATAGCTCTTTTAATGCTGTAGGAGAGAGGAGTCTATGTTGATGCACTTGACTGAATGCAGAACTGTCTGGCCACTCTGACAGACAGCCACCTTGAGTCAGGGGATGGTTAAAAGGTTATATACAAGGATTCTCTCTGAGTTCTTTGTTGGTGGCGTCTGCTTGCTTACAGGCAGAGAAAGACAGAGAGATATAAGCCACATTGCATAAGGCAGCTATTGTACACTGAGTGATAAGTATATTCAGCTATTCTGGGTCCATCTACAGTATGGTGTACACAGCTGACTGCAGCACACAAACAATTACACTTGATCATAATTATAGGCTCATACTACAAATCATGTACACTTTTCATCACAGCTATTTTCTGCAAATACTGATGCTGCGTTTAAGAAATTTGAATGTATTTTTTGTGCCATCCGGGCATCCATTGTTTTCCATTAATTGTTGTACAATATGAAAATCTATTAGGAGGCTCTGAAAACATGTTTGAGCTGTATAATCCATAGTGAGAAAGTTTGCATCAATTTTGCAAAAGAGACTTTTCAAACCAATGGGCACTTAAAGCTGCATGACGTAATATTGTTTATATTACCAGTGGATCAAATGATTATATGTAATGTAAAAGAAGCCACTTGTAGTGTCAAACCCACAAAAAAATGATCATCCAGTTCTCCTGGAGGTCTATGGGGCGTTTTAGCCTCATTGTTTTAATTTTCCAGCCAGCATACTCCACTCTCATTAACTTCTTTTCCCGCAGCAGCTGAAAGCTGTTTTAAGCAAAAAAGCTCTAATACATAACAAACCAGCCGTATCCTACCAGCTCAGCACCAAACAGTAGAAAGACAAAGTTAGCGACTCACTGGTGAATATAGTGGAATATGTAGCGGGTATAGATCTGACATTTTTCTCTGGTGCTGAACCAAAACAGAGCTAAAAGGAGAATAAATATTGGACTTAGATTCAACAGCGTGTCAGAACACAACTCCGGTTGAAGAATAATGTTGTCTGCTGAATCTGAATAAAAGATACTTTCACCAAACTTTATAAGGTGATAATATGTCAGACGCAGTGGCATGCCGTTGGGACAAGCAAGGCAAGCAGTTCTTTTATATATACACACACACACACACACACACACACACACACACACACACACACACACACACACACATATATATACATACACATATACACATACATACACATATACACATACATACACATATACATGCATATACACACATACACACATATACATGCATATACACACATACACACATATACATGCATACACACACACACACACACACACACACACACACACACACACACACACACACACACACACACACACACACACACACACACACACACACACACACACACACATACATATACACACACATACACACACATCTTTAGATATATACTGTCTATCCCACATCAGATATTCATCACAGATGAACATTAAGTATTATCTCATTCCTTCAGCTTATGGTCTGTGACTGGCATTGAAATTATGTGAAGTCATGAATAGCTCCTGTTTGGGGAGGGGTAGAACCTAGGACTTTACAGCGAGCATCATCTCTTGCTGCATTCACTTGCACTCGTATATCAGAGTTTTGCTCTTGTAAAGTTAGAAACCAGCCATGACTTTTCATTTATATATTTTTGAGTTAGGCTATCCAAAACTGGGGTCGTTATGTAGCTTATTGACATAAAAGGAACCATTCTTGAAATCTACTTTTTCAAAAATGTGAAACTAGTAGAAGATTGATCTTTTACTTGAATAAAGCATTAAAGGATTTTTTCAATTTCAAACACTAGGCAGCAAAATAAAAGCAGACAAAATAGCAAATGACAGTGCAGATATGCCAGCCAGGACTAATTGCTCTAATAGCTCAATATGCCAGTATTGTGCGAAAAGCACAATACATCTGTCTTTCTGTAGCATATGAGATGTGGAAAATTAGGGTGTTGTGGTTCATAGTAGCACACACAATTACAGAAGATAGCAGAAGGCTTGGAGTTGTTCAGAGATAACAAGATATCGTCTCCTGTATTGGCTGACATGTTTGTATACCACATGGGGAAAAGAGGATGCCATTAAGCTTGTCATCTGACAAAACAAAGCCCTTTGTAAAATTAGGTTGTAGAGAAGTAGCAAAAGTACTGGGATAAGAAATCAGCGGTCTTCTGATGGCATTTTCCTCTCAAAATCATAATTGTATCTTTTAATAAGGTTTTATGCTTTCAGTCTGAGACAGAGAGAACCCTTTTCTCCCCACACCAAAAAAGGTGAGCTTGGAGCAGACCGGATATTTACTGCTTTCATTTTGTTTCTAGACAGGAGCTTATTACATACTGTGTTCCATTATTACTTCCTCAAACTGGGGCTAATTTATTTAGATTAAACAGCAGTGTTTTTCTTTAATGTCTTTTGAAAAAAGGAGAAAAACAACATTGTCTCAGGTGGGGGTGAATAACAAAATATTACCAAGAAATTCTTTTATGAAGTAACAGAGAAATTAAGCATTACCAAGTTGATTCAAAAATTGAGAAAGAAGAGCTGTGACTGCTCTAGCCTGGAGGTACTACTCAGGATAATTTCTCCATAAATTCGCCATTCTTACATAGCTTAGGCATCAATCATAATGCAAATGACTCAGGTTACTTACCCATTCACAAAGTCCCAGGATCAGGTACAATGTGTGTTGTTTAGGGCTAAGTCCCAACTGCATATAGACACATGGCTTGGATGACAAACCTGTCCAAGGATTACAATAAGGCTAATCTTTGCCATACTATGTACTCCTAGGGCTTTCACATCAACCTTCTATGTCCTTAATATGAACGCAATATAACAGTACATTTCAAAAATCACAAAGGGTAACATATTTTGGAAATTTAGATTTTTTTTCACCTCTTCTCTGTCATCGCCATGCAGCCCACATTTGTTCCATGGCACACAATATACTGGAAAGGCCAAGACAGTGAAAGACAGTCAACATTTTGTCTATAAAAGACAAAACTTGAAAAAGTGACTATTTTTTGGAAAAAATGTGACGAAATATTTAAATTGCTTCTGTAAGATGATATTGAAATACCATACCAAGATTAAATGAAACCAGTAGATGCCTGGAGGATAGGAATTCAATCTAAAAAAAAAAGTGCATCTTATCAGCATTCCCTTGTTTTACAGTCTTAAAGGTATAGTCAGCAATTCTAATCCAATGCACTTGGTCTAATTATGCAAATATCTCCTCAGAGTCCACTAGCTGGCCGTTCCGGGTGTGCCCTGAAAAAAAAAAAAAAAATCCAGTGTTCCCACACAGCCCTGGTTCTGTAAATGGGAAGGAAACAAAGTGGCTGGGACTGAGCCACACAACACTATTCCTGCCAATCATCAACAGGGGGCGTTCATGCTCGTGCATAGGACAAAGGAAGAAAGAAGAGGAGAGATAGGGGAAAAGGGGGCAGTGGATGTGAGAGACAGTAAATCTGACACATGCTAACATGCTGAACTCCGCAGCATAATCACTGGGTAAAGTAGGAGAGATGCCCGAGAAACAGCCAAAGAGGAGAAAGTCAGAAAAACAAAAACTGAAAAAGGAGTGCTATGATCAGGCAAGGGTGAAGAGCCACGTTAACATATGTGAGGTTTTTGAATGTTGGAGAGACCTCAGACAGTTGAAAGGCATGAAGACAGACGTGGAGGTTGCTCTGTTTCTGCTTGATAGGTGTGTAAAACATTAGTTTTGCTATGTTTCACAGAGCCAATAGGTCAGCATTGCTTTGTCCCATTTACTAATGTTTCTGATAGCTACTCCCAACAGGTCAGTTAGCAAGCTAACATCAGCTTGCTAACATGCTCACACGGACTAATGCTAACAAGCTGATGGAACATACCATGTGAACATTATGAGATGGTTTTTACCAAGGTCTCCAACTTAGATTAGTGTGTTAGCATGCTAACATTTGCTAATAACAGTAAACACTAAGTGCAGTGGAGGCTGATTGGAATGGCATTAGTTTTGGAGGTATTTAGACTTAAAGCAAAGTAGTGGATCAAATTAAATTTTGATGGCACCAGAGGAAAAGACAGGATCATCATCATCATTATTACAATTCATCCTAGGGGTAACATGAGTGTCTGTGCCAAATTTCATGGCAATCCACCCAATAGCTGTTCCAACATTTTTCTCTGAACAAAAAAATGCCACCTACTGGTGGTGTTAAATATTCTTTAAACTCCAATCGATAGACCCATGCTGCTTGCATGGCTAAAAACTCCAGTACCAGTACAACCCTTTAACACTGGATTACTAGTTTCTAATGATCTTACACTACAAATTCATGGCAATTTCCTTATAACCCTGAAAATGTGTCTGAGATTCAAATCATGGTTCACATTGGTAAGTGCCTGCCTTTAGGCCTGCAGACCAACCCCTGTTGTCATACAGCCTCATATAACTCCTCTAAAAGTCACTGGGTAGATTTTCATACTTTGAACCTTAATTCACATCCCCTTTTCCCAGCCAGAGCCAGACTTACTGTGTAACCCCTGACCATGAATCCCCAAGTCACTGAGTAAACTAACAGCATACAGTATGTGACTAGAAATTCAAGCCCACACACACTCTACCCTGGCTCTTTCACCTCATAGTACCTTGGCTTTTCTCACTCAGTGAGTTCCATTAAGTAAACAGGGACTATAAGCTGCTGGGCTGTGTCTGCTCACATTCAGACTTTTTTTCCCTAAACTGCCCAAAGTTGTAGAATAAATCTCTCTTAGTGTCTTCACATTTGGTTATGCAGACAGGTGTAGTGTTCCTAGGTAAAACTCATACAAAAAATGTCTGAAAGTACTGTTATTTCTGAACACAGAGCACATGGAAGATCTTCCCCCAGTCACTCGTCAATTTCTGAAAAGCTGAGCACATTTTAAAAATCTACAGCAAATGGTTTGAATCCTGGTTTTCCATGGACCTGTTCATTTGTTTCAAATCAGTGGCCGCTTAATATGCAAACCTTTCATGTCCTTCAGAACAGCCTAATTTTCTTTGTGGGATGGATTCATCATGATGCTGGAAAAAAATTTTTCAGAGATTCAGGTCCATGTTGACTTTCTAGCCTCCTGCAGTTGCTGCAGATTGCCAGTTTTTACATTAATGCTGAAAATTTCCCATTCCACTTTAGTCTAAATTGGCACTCTTGGATTGAGATCTGGTGTCTGTGAAGGACACCGAAGTACACTGAAATAACTGTCATGTTTGTGGAACCAGCTTGAGATGACGTGCTTTGTAACAAGGGTGCATTATCAAGTTGGAAGTAGCCATTAGAAGATGGTTAGACTGTAGACACGGAGGCACATGGTCACCAATGATATTCAAGTAGGCTTTGGCATGTAAACAATGCTCATACAGTATATGCCTCAACTCTTGACCCAAGGTATGATGATTACATGGATTCGTGTTTACACCAAATTCAGATGCTATCATCTGCATGTCGCAACAGAACTTGAGATTCATCAAAACAGGCAACGCTTTTTTTCAGTGTTCTTCTATTCAGTTTTGGTGAGTCTGTGTCTACTGTAGCCTCAGTTTCCTGTTCTTAATGGAAGGAGAGGAACCATATGTGGTCTTCTGCTGCTGTCGCCATCTACAATACTGACAAGTTCAACATTTTCACTCACAGAACTGTTGCTCAGTGGATGTTTTGCACAGTTCTCAGTAATCTCGAGAGACTGTTGCGACTGCAAATTCCAGGAGATCAGGAGTTTCTGACATAGTCACACCACCTCGTCTGACACTAACAATCATTCCATGGTCTAAGTAACTTAGATTACATTTGCTTTTTATTTGGTTTTAACAATAACTGATGTTCTTTACCATCTATTAATGTTTCTATATACTGAGATGCTGCCACATGATTGGCTGAATAGATAGTTGCATTAAAGTTTTAGTACTTAAGATTTCATTCCTGCTTGATATGGCAACATTTGTGATTGCCATGGTAACCGCAAGTGGAGTTTAATACTAGAACAAACACTTCCTATGCAGCTACTTTGTCAAAAATACAAAAGAAGAAAAACTCACATTGTATTAACAAAGAAGTGAGTCAATAATGATTATAATCACAATCATCATTTGATTTCATGCTGCAAACGGTGCAAGTGATATACCTAGTCGCAGGTCTTTCTCTAACAGGTCACTGTTGCTGCTCCTTCTCGATCAATTACTCCCCCTAAAATCTGCTGATGAATAAAATGACCTTTGTATTGTAGATGTATTTTTGATGAGTACTCATGGTTAGCACTAATCTCAGCAAACTAAATAAACAATTCTTTTTCTGTGACTTCCTCACAATACAAGCCACCCCATGTTTCCATTTAGCAGCAGCAGGAAATGTTCGGTTTGTATTAGCAGTTTTAAAACAGATTATAAAACTTAATGTATTTAATGTTTCTCTGATATTCAGGGCCCCATGTTTTATTGAGGTTATAACTGAATATAACATGGGGGACCCATCAACAAACTGAAATGTTCTGGAGGGCATAAAAGGAAACAAATACAAATCCAATACAAACCTCTGATAGGGAGTTAAGGGTCACCTATGATTTTTTTCAGTACGTACACTTTCTGCTTGGCCACAGAGAGCCACAGATGACCATCTGACCTCTATGTTCACCTGAATTTTATAGGCCCACTGATTGTCTGGTTAAAGTCAATTAAAGCTGAATTAAAATACCATGGGCTGAAAAATGTTGCTCAGCTGAAAAGTGGCTGGTGGCTGCGATGATCAAAAACATAGCATAAATGTCAGTTCCAGTAATACTGGAGAGAATGAAACCAAGAAGAGTTTAGGTTTAACTCATTCTGTTGTAGGGAAAATTAGCTTAATATGGGGAAAATATGGCGTTAATCAGAATTATAACATGGAACCACTTTAATTATTCGTCCAGTGATATAATCTCACAGTAAGCATAATAAAACCAATAAACCATTTCTCTCGGTAATCAGTCTAGAGTGTCTATAATGCACAGATTGACTTTGGGAAAGAATTTACCTGAATTGAGTGGGACAAGCAACAAAGAATCAGATACATAAAGTGACTGAAAGTAAGTCAGGTAAAACAGAGGTAATGACTTTATCTGTACAACATTTATTACACACTGCTAACAAAGAATGACATAACAATAACACCACAAAACGCTAACTACACATACAGTGGCGCCACAGTGAATGAATATATGAATGTGATAAATTTAAAGTCACGTTTGGATCAAGAGGCCAATTGTAATTTCTGAGTTCACCCGGTTAGCAGAAGAGAAGTGTACTTGCTTGTCTGTGGACTGAGTCAGCGTGGCGGTGGGGGATTAGGGGAGAAGGTTCTATAACATCGGTAACAAAGGAAATCCAGAGATGCATTCCAGATATAAATCCGGTTTTATATTCTGCTTCCTCTAAGCGGTCTTTGATTTTCTTTAAATATAAACACCAGGAAACAAAGGTTTGTTGTCTGCACCGAGCTCCTGGCTGGTCTCAAAGCTAATATACAGCTGCGGGAAGAAGATAGAGCCCTTGGCGTTTAAAAGTGGGTGAACCTTCTGGAGTAGTCTGGAATGCATTACACCTCAGGAACATCTGTCTCTTGTGTTCTGCTCAAAGGTATCCTACACTGCAGTCCACCAATCCTCATCCCTCTTTGTTTTCACTGTATTATTTTGAAGTACTTCACTGTGTATGAAGTGCATTGAATTTGACACTGTTAGTTGGAATAAAATGCAATGTATACTGCTTTGTTTACCACTGGATAAACAACAAACCAGGACTTTTATAAAAAAAAAAAAAAAAAAAGAAGAAGCCTTTTCTTGTCTCTTGTTCTCTTTTTGAGCCATAACAGTCTATCTCTAAACATAAGAAAAATCACATGAAAATAATCCCTTAGACCCAAAAGCAGCACACACTGTACAGGAGGGGATTATTGATTCCATGTCATGAATAGGTAATGGCAGGAAAGGATCTCACTCCCAAACAAAACAATTCTTCCTGTCTAGAGTGAAATACCGTCAGTATTGTCAGACTTGGTCATTTCAATAGAGTAAACTGACTTGATAGGAAGTATAATGGAGTGTCGCAGTGTTCCAAACATGGTTTGGAACAGCTCTCCTGATGACATACCTGGCAAAGGGCTTTAATTCAGATCCAGACCTTCTTGTTTCAGCATATTTTCCCGTCAAATAATCATGTTCTGCTGATGGATGATTGTGGTTTCAACAAGTCACATTTGTCAGAGCTACATAAGACAGTTCAGGGCATTTGCTACGTATAAGAAGAGCAAAGGCAGTTTTCTTCCTTTGAGGCTTAAAGAAACACTAGGTAACTTTAAAAGAAAAAACAACAGATTCAATCTCTCTTTTGCACACCCAAAGTTTTGCTGCTGGTCTGGTATGAACAGTAGCTCATAGTGGAAAATGTTAGCTAATGATAGCATAGATAGACAGATATTTTGCTGTGACATTATAGTCAGTTTGCTGACTTTGTCACTTGTCTATACTTGTGCTACTCTGAAGAATCATTCAGACTACATGTGAATCAAACTTTATACTTCCATTTATTCAAGGGGAATTTGACCGCTTGACAGTTGGTGCAGTCCATGTTTAGCTAATGTTGAATGTTTCAAATTAGCTAATGTAGAATATTTGAAATTTGTCATATTTTAGTGAATTTAGGGAACTTTCCTTGTTTATGTCATTCAGTGTGACTTGTTTCAAACACTTGTGAAACGAGAGTAAATGCTAGCACAATGAAATGCTCATTTCCTTTCAGCAAAACAAGTTTAATTGTGGAAAATAGAGCATTGTTCTTGATTTTAACAAGTCCATTTGGTAGAAATGCCTCGCTTTGGTTTGCCTTGGCACTAGAATGGGTTATGACCAGGGCTTAATTTGTGCCAGATCCTGCCTGAACTGGGACCTCCCAGATTGGAACGGCACTTATTTGATTGGATCCGGCACATTTTTTGACACTATCAAAATCTGTAAAGAAATATTGTGTAATATTTAATTTGATCTGTTTTCTGTCAAACCATAAACAGCTCTATTTGTTGTGTGTAGGTTCTGTGTTGGAGGATATCTGTAGAGATATATGTCACTTAGATTTTCCCTTGTTTCTGGAGTTTTTTTTTAAGACAAGTCATGTTCACGGACATCAACCAAGTACAAATCACTTGAATTTGCTAAACATGACCCTGTTCAGTGAGATAACTTGACTATTTTGATATACTCTAAAATAAGTTTGATAAGCTTGGATACAAGATAAAGTCAGTGTAAGGCAATTTAAATTCCCTAAAGAGAAAGTGTGCAAGGGCATATGTGGCTTGGCAAAATGACTGCATCTGATGCCTTGTGACAACAGCAACACATGGTCGTTTTATCCTAAATATGTCCTCTGTCTGACTTCAGGGCTTTCCAGGGGCACCCCTACGGCCCAGCCAACCTCTAAAAGCCACAACCGTCGTTCTGTTTGTACTTTTAACTTGTTGGAGGCCATTTTAGATTCTACTGCGTGTGTTGAGTGTTGTGCCAAATTTCTCTGGGAGTGCATGTTGTCCTGATGGTTTGAGTGGTATGTGGGGGCAGTCAGGTTGTTGCGGCTTTTTTTCCCCCTTCTCTGTCTCTGAGGACCGCCACAGTGTCACATACTGTCCCTAATTAAGGCATAAGAGCATGCTGGGTTCATTTTTGCTAGAGGACAAGCAACACAAGATGTGCCTCTCCAGTTTATTTATTTATTTTATTTATTATTTTTTTTACCTTTATTTTTTACCATATTCACACCTCTAAGGTTCCTGGTAAGACACAGTCTTAGCAGTTGGTGAGGTAAGTGCTCCAGGAACACCTCAGATCTTTTCTAGGGGCGGTTAAGTGCATCACAAAGACCTTTGTGATAGCCGTCAGGCCAAGCTGTATTATGTATTATTCACTTCACCCAACTACATTTTTACAGCTGGACTGAGAATTGAAACATGTGACCTTACAGTTGCAACTGTAACTTCTGTAACCCTTATATTACCCATGGGTGCAGAATGTACAGTATGTGCACATCATCCATATATTGAAAAGCTTCCTGATATTGCCTTGGTCCAGTTATAATGCACAATCCCAATAAACTTGTATAAACTTATGTTTGTTTCTAAATGACTTATTAAAGAGATAAAAACCACACCAGTGATGTCCATGGATGTGGTTTTTTGTATAGGCATAGAGAACAATATCACTAAATGAAAGAAGAATAGGAGAGAAAAGAAGTGAAGCAATATTGTATAAGCCCCAGGCACTTAATACTGGTGGGTGAATTTGGTTGCCAGGGCAACAGAGCATCCAGCATTGCAGAAGTGCTTGAATACATTTTTTATGAGATTGTATAAAATGGGGAAAAGAAGGTGAATGGAGAGCAGCTGTGTCACACAGTGTTCTTGCATAACTACAGGAACTTCATGACAAGTGTTACAGCAGGTAGGCAGGGCTACCTCCTCACTTCGGACAGTCACTTTGGCGGCGTATTACTGTTATCAGTTATAACATCATAATTTTATAATCCAGCAAAAATGAATAGTCCAAAGGCAATGTAAGCAGGAAGTAATCGTAGAAAATCCCCCATGTTAACAGCAAGTGGAACAAAAATCTAATTGGCTGCTATGTTGTGTTTGTCTGGTATCTTAATTGGTAAGCATGCTAGAAGTATAAAGGGAATGGCTCCTGTGTTGACACATGGACTACACTTAAAGGTAACACTACAATTCAATGGAATACACTTAAAGGTAACACTACAATTCAATTATTCCCAGGCAAGTTTTTTATTGCGCTCTGCGCTATGTCTTGAATAATTTCCGGACTTCAAAGCACATCAAAAGCCTTGGTGGCTTCAACTTAAATCTCTAAGCTTGCTGGCCATCAAATTGATGACGATAATGTCTGATAATAATAGTTGTAACACATGTCAAAGAGGAAACATGGGCAACATTTCATCATCAAAGACAGCAGCTCCAGCAGTTTGCAACAGGTTGAGACTACAGGATGAAAGATCAGAGCAGCAGGAGTTCAGACAAAGCTGCAGGCCTCTCTTTGCTTCCAACCTATCAAATTTCACATTTGTTCTGTTTTAGAGCCAAAAACAGCTGTCTGATGGCTTCTAGGTCTGTAATGAAATGTTTTGGTTCACAGTGCATTAGCAACTGACATGATCCCAAAAACTGCATTGCTCAGTGAAAGCCTCATTCAACTGCTGGTTGATCAGAGAATCCATTTCCAGCTTGCATCTAGCTCAGATCACCTCCAGTACCAGAAGCACTGAGCCAGTAGATTGCAATAGGGACATGAAGATTTTTACCAGTAGTGAAGATAAAGATACTAAAACTTTTACTCACAAAAGAAACTGAAATTGCTTCTCAATGCCATGGGATAAGTACTGTGTATCTAGAGTGAGTGATCTACTTTAGGCTGGGTGAAGCCATATGATGTTCCATGGGCCCATCCTTCACTTCCACAATTCAAGAAGGTGCGCCCAGGGCTTGGATAAGGCTCCCCTTTGTCTGTTTGTGTTCTCTGGATGGATGGTAGCCCTTCTGAGTAGCTTGTCCCACTAATTACACCAAACCAACCCACACACCCATCCACCACTGTTTTGTGTTTTCAGATCACCTCTCTATTGCTGCCCTCTGTCCACTCCCGTCCTGCTTCTTTTCCTCCTCTCCTGATTTGCTGTCCCAGAGGCGATGGGCATGACATAGCCAGTGTGCTACATAATGAATTTTCTTCTCTTAGACCTGTTCTTTGCTTCCCTTCCTTTATATCTGCTCCCAGTGGGATTCCCTCTGGCCATTGTTCTAAATATATTTAGTGTTATTTGGCTAACCCAGTTTACCTTCTTTCACATTCTAGCTTTTTGTTTCTCCATTTGTTACATGCAAAAAACTCAGGCACCATGATTGTGGCACTATATTATTTCTATTTTATTTTCTATATTATTTCTCAATAATATAATTTGACATGTTTACTGATGTCTATTTTACCATGACACATTTGTCCTGAAAACCTCTGTGGTCACATCCACACCTTTAGTTCAGTTAACTTGATCCAGAACCAGGAAAAAAAAAAGAATCATTGTTGCCACTTGGTTTTAGCCCATTTCATGTTCACAGACTTATAACAAACAAAAATTTGTGAACATAAACTCATATTAGACTGCGAAGTAAGTCATACTTTAGACAGTTTTGGTGACTATGATCCTGCATCATCAGCACTATGGATGCATTGGAGAAAATCTAATCTCAGTGACTCACATCAACTCATGCAGCCCTGCGTATGGTCACATTGTCTTCTTTATGCGATTTTTAAAATTTTACTACAAAATTTAAACTTCAAAATGCCATTTAACAGTGTTTTTGTTCAATTAACAGGTGTGTGTGTGTGTGTCTGAAGTTTATATCTATCTGGATACTGAATGCAATTTCTCAATTTTCACAAAGTTAATCGTTCAATTATTGCAACATTTTGCTCAACCTTGTTTAAAGTAATAATAGACTACATTTGTTTAAAAAAACAATGTTTTTACTACTCTATGACTTACTGATACAGCCAGTAGTTTGCCTGTTCATACGTGGTCAGAAATTCCCAACATGAAGCAGTTTTCATGGTGAGGAACTAATTTCATTTACATTTGGATTTCTGCAGCCATACTGGCTTGATGTTCCCAACTTTTTTTTCTCCTGATGAGCTCTCATTGACTACACAACCTGTCAGCACATGATGGACAACAGGGAAACACTGTACCAGTCAAATGGTACAGTTGCCTGGCTTACATTTTTAACATTGTGCAGTGGCCTTTTTCACTGGATATCACGATGTGTTTAACAGTGACTGGTGGCCACCTGAAATCAAATACCTGCTTAATACAAGGTGCACACATTATATTTTCTGGCTCTACTGTTCAGTGTTATTTTGTGTAGTGGATCATGGTGCACTCAGGATCGAAAAGAATAAACTGTCCCCCAAAGTTGGCTGTATTTATCAGAGCCTTTGTAATACACCAGGTCTTGTGTATTCGGCATTGAAATGTGGACTCTGAAGGATGTAGCACCTGAATTGGGAAGCAGCCATAGTTTGCACCCAGCTTTAGGGGAAACCTAACCTCCTTTGGTAAATAATATCATGTCTAACCCTGGTTCCTACCTAAAACAAAACAAGGTCTGTGGATCTTGTAAATCCAGTTAAAAAAGTCATAAAGATATAAACAGTTTTTCTCATACAACTTTTTTGGGTGAATATGAAGGACTAAGCTTGTGAGGTTCTGGTATATTGAACCAGTTTACTGTAATAGATTTTGGCAGATACAGTGCAGTGCCTGAGGGAGAACAGAACATCAGACAAATAATATATCAGACCTAGGAGAGATAAGTGTTAGAAAAGTTTCTGAAAAGTTCAAATTCACTGATATACTGCTCACTCCCTGGCCTTCCACTAGTTTCAGAACAACATTTATCTTAAACCAGGCTAAGATATACTGTTTGTCAACTCCTGCCATGAAGTCATCATAGTGATAAACATACATTTTCAGGCCACTCCACAGCTTTGATGATTAATTTAAGTAAAGATCATGACTGAAGATCAATTGAGCGTTTTTCCACTGGAAAGAAAAAGAACACTTCTCTTGGCAGACAATTGCTGGCAGGGGAGTAGAAACAACAGACACTGGTTCTGACAAGTATTAATTTGAACCACAAAAACTATTTGATGAGGTGCATCTTTCATGACAAAAACTACAACCATGAAAACTATATCAAAATTTATTACAGTTTTTGTCAACAAATAAAACATAAAAGTACTAATGTGAAAGATGAAATAATGAATTACAGTTTTGCAAAGTCTTTATTAATGACCTAGCCTGCTCCTACAATATCACACATCATATCCTCTTGAGTGGTAAAAAAGTATTTTCCAGCACCCAAAATCATCTCTTCTTCACATGTCAACTTAACTTCTTAACCTGTTGCAGCAATAAGCAGCATCTTGCACCTCAGCAGTGTAGCTAACATTATCCATTCTTGTAAGGAAAAGAGTGACAGATTTATGGACTAAATACATCCACAGTTCTATGAAAAATCAGACAAGGAGTGGTAACACAACAACTGGAATAAACCAAAAAACCGAGGAAGACCAAAACACTGACATTTACAAAAAGCTACGCCAATATAACATTAGCTGTGGTTGTCAGTGTAATGTTAACAAGTAACAGACAAGAACTAAAAGGAAAAAAACCTTTTTTTCCCCCAAACCAGCTATATTCTTGATCTTGCCAAAAGAGCATCATTAAAACAAAATCAAAATCAGATGCCAAAATGAACAGTAGTACTGAAAAAAAAGTGTGCTTTTTTTCAATCTAAAGAATCCATATAAAGCTTGAATGTGTGTTTGAAGCACAGTGTATTATTATTGGGAGGCCATTCATATCTCCAAGGCCCTGGGTTTTAGCAGTAAAACCATGAATATGTCAGTCATCTCTCTGTCAGATGAAATGATGTTAACATTTTTTCATTTCCCCAAAAGGGAGATCTGATGACAACTGCAGCTGTGTTTGAATATTCCCCAGTACTCCTCGCTAAGATACATTTACTGTTCTCTCTCTGGCCACTTGTTTTGCTTTCATTCAAGATGAAAAAAAAAAAAAACGACTCCTTAATACATCCCCAGATGTCAGAAGTACTCTTCTTTTCAATGGATAGAGTCTGTCTACCTCGCAGGCGACCACTTGGCTGAAATTCAAAGAGCGATGCACTTTTAGAATGATAATCACCTCACAGTGGATTTTTGTGACACCTTCCAGCCTCGCTGATGGATGAGCTATCAAATCAGAAAGATGACAGATGTTATCTGAATTAACATGTTCCCCCCAAAAATTCCCCTGCTGTCTCAAAGTCCAGCATAGGAGTATAATTTTGTTGTTAAAGGAGACAGCAGGAGTGACTTTTTTTTTTTCTTTTCAAGTATCTTTTTAATCAACTGGCAAAAAGGGAACAATGCTGTCAGTTGGCAGAAGAGAGGAAGACGGGGAAAAGCCAAGTGTCAGATCTGAATCCCTCACTGACATTGATTAAATTGACATGTCTGTGGGGTGAACTTAAAAGATGAGGTTTAAATCAATCTCAGGCTTCGGATTTGGAGCTTCAAAGAAAACTAATGGCACATATAGAGGATTATCCACAGAATAGCAATAATAATGTGACTAAAGGCTTAATTAGTATCTTTTAGGACTGCAGGGTCACAGAGAAAGAAATGTCACTGTTAAGCAAAGGCACACAAGCAGAGATTCAATCAAGATCTCTCTCAGATATCTCCACAAGTAGCTGCCCTACAACTAACAAGGGCCCCTGAAATCATGTGAAGGAATTTTAAAGCTGCACCAGGCAGGATTCTGGTGAAAAAATAACATCATTATAATAATTTAATGGGACTGCAGAGGAAACAGCTTGTCATGCTGACCAAGTAGCAAAACTGATCAAAACTGCCTGAACATAGGTGTAAATAAATGAGCTGTCTCAGCTGACAGACAATGTGTGCTGACACAAAACTGTCTCCGAGAAATTACGTTCATATACAATTAAACTGCGCTCTGAATTAAATTTTGGGGAGGCAATGTAATCGCTAGCTGAATTATGCTCAGAGGCAACTTTTTTTTTTTTGAATGTATGAATGTATGAATGAATGCTGCATTTATTATCGACAGCAGAGTCATCAGGAGGTGGTTGGGGTGAGTGGCAGGCATACAGAGCACATGACTATCACACCAAGTGGATATTGTACTTTAAGATTAGATATTTTGGTCAAAAACAAATACATTGTGGGTGAAGATTTTACAGATACCTTCAGTATCAACATATTTTGCAACTTGCTAAATATGTAAATAACATAAACAAGACTAGGTCAAATCCTATTATACGGCTGTACCGCCCTTTATCTGTTTGGTTCTCCCCTACTCTCTGTGCTCACATAGACAGTATTTTGATACAGCCGAAATCCCAATAAAGCTGTTCTCATTTACATGGTTTTTCTGTTTCTGTTCTCAGACACCGGAACAAGTATGAAATAGTCATTGAAACATGGCCCATTAAAACTGCATGTTAACCAGCTGTCATTTCCAAGCCATTTCCAAGCTGCTGCTCTACACTGCTAAAATCCTGATTTTATAACTGCAAAGTTATCTGACAAAATCACCATACACATAAGTTAAAGACAATAGCTGTGCTGTGATTTTGGATATATTTACTTGTAAAATGATCACTCAGAGAGAAAGTTACAAGCTCATTCATGTCTTTGCCAGCTGCTGTGCAGTCAATTGAATGAGACGCATAGAGAGGTGTGCCTGCGGAGGGAAAGCCCTTAAGGGGTTAATACTGGGGACTCTCTTCTACACAAAGGCGCTAAGGTTTGTCCAAGAAGTCACTAGATTTGTCGCTAGGTGCTTTTGTAAAGAAAAGTTGCTCAAGGGGTGTGAAAAGTCGGTAATTGTAGCGACAAAGGGGCTAAGTTGGAAACACTAACTGTAAACAACCCCCTGATGATGCAATAGAAATAGAGAAACGGGCGATGATGGAACTTTATCACTCAGTCAGTCAGTCAGTCAGGGACATTTGCATTTATAGGGCTGGCCCTGCTGTTGCAATCCAGCCAATAACATATCCTCATTACATAAATAGAGAACGCAATATAGTTGCAGTTACATTTCCTTCAAAACGTATTTGCTGATGTAAAATATGAATTCAATTAGGAAACAGGGTTGGTTGACTAGCTGCTGTAACTTAGCTTTTTCGTTAATTAATAGGGTAATATTTTAAAGGAAAAGACAATGTGCATCAGGCTTTAGGTGTATCCTGTACAATATGTCACATCACCATGTTTGTAAAATGTACTTGTTGGTTAAATAAAAGGATATATCATGTAGTAAGAATTGCATAGAGCTGACTGTAAGAAGCAATCTGATATTTCACACCATAATGTGAGCCACACCATCTGTTGTAGGGCACCAGATGTTGTCCATCACTCTGGAAAGCTTGCCATATGTTCTCATTGGCTTTCAGCAGTAAGGAAGTAAAAATGAATACAAGGTCCAGCACCATTTTTGGACAGGAAACCATGGGTCAAAGGTTTGGTATGGGTCACTTTTTTTCGTCAAACAGTATTTACCAGCAGGCTACATTCACAGTCCAGCTGAACTACTCGTTTTATTTATTTTCTTCTAGTCAGGTTGAACCTTGTGAGCAATGGCCTTGTGGCATGTTTTTTTTAACTGTACTTCTGCTCTGCCCAACCCCATCATATTCCAGAGGAATAACAGTGTGAAGTGGAGTGAAGTTTGCAAAAAAGCATGAAAAAGTAGCTGTTAAGTACCTGAAGCTGTCAACATAGAAAATTCTGGTGCAGCTTTAAAAATTTTATTAATCCAGTGCAGGTTTATGATGGGTATGGATGCTGCCTTTCTGTGCAACTCTACCTCAGAATCAAACCATCCCACAGTGCACAACAATAAAACTATTACAGCTGCTATGAATGCTGGCGGCAAATAAGTAGAGCAATGGAAATTTACACTTAGAACCTGTGAAGGGAAGAGAAACTGTTCTGATATTATTTTTCTGCTTTAGAGTTCTACATCAGAAACACCAATTCTCTATAACCCTTCTCTTTAGAATTAATAAATATGCTTCAGACTTTGGCTGATGTCCAGTCTCTGTGATTTAACATGTTTCAACCTTTTCAATTACATGCTCAGCAGGTAATAAGGAAAGAACATGCAAAGACTTTGATGGTGTAAGCCGATTTTCTCCTTCCCTTCAATCCTAACTGAGTCTCATCGAGCTGCTGATTGGATCCTGATAGGACTATGTCATCATCTGATTTCTTGCCAGCTGTAATTTCTTTTTTTTAATCTAATTAAACCAAACGACAATGTTAGAGAGATTCATTACTACAAAGTCTTTTTAGCAATTCCACCGAACAGGAGCATTTATTCATCATAATCTGGACCCTAAAGTAAATTAATATGGTACAATAACATTATGTTTAATTACTAAAAAAAAAAGGTTAAATTAAATTTTTCATGCTTTATTGTGGATCTACAAAGTGGAATTATATGAAAGGCCTTAAATTAAATTCTGTATTGATTTTTTTCATTATTTAAGAGCAAATAGCTGCTCAGACCTCAAAGATGACTTATTATAATAGGTTTATAAACAGTCATGAAATTGTATCATCTATTGTTTGTTATTTTAATCAACTTTTAAAGCCAACTGGAAATCTGCAGCCACATGCTGTGGCTCTCAACTGTGCTGACGGGCCTCAAAATGGAGGTTAAATTGGCAGGCAGACTCACAGTGGTTTACGATGCCCTGAAACACAAAAACAATCACTTCATTTGTCACGCTTAAATTCCCGTGGAACGATACTTCAAATTCCCAGGACATACAGTCTTTACATCAGAAACTCATTACACGCTTATTACCAGGCAATTAGACAGCGGAGAGCATGTGAGCCAGTTCAAGAGATATCTGACACTCATTGTTATGCTGAATAATAAGATAAAAAATTAAAATCTTGGCACTGTAGACTCGAGTGGTCTTGTTTATTGCTGTCATTATAATGTGACCCAGCACTTCAAAATGCTTTCTGAATGTAAGAGCAGTTAAGTTCTGCCAAAATTTTTGTTCAAAGTCAGACATCAGCCAGACAGTGTTGTGTCGCTCTCATATGGATACGATGCAGTTTGTTTTATTTAACTGTCCATTGGAAGCCCTTAAAATAAATGTATAAAGCATATTTTTTGTGCTTTCCAGCACCCATAAAAGAACTCATATTATCTTATGATAGAGATAGAGATAGATCTCTCTATATAGAGATATCTATATAGAGATAGATATCTATATATCTATATATATCTATACATATACATATACATACATACAGCAACAGTAATACTTACTTTGCTTCAATGAGTGCCAGGAAGTTTGAGTTTTATGTTGCAGATCTCTAAATACAGAAGCTATTGACTTTTTTAGTACTGGGCACGGTGCACTTTCCAGGCCATCAGAGTGCAGATATTGGCTGGAAGTAAAGCAATTTATGCTCAATTATCCTAACAAATTATTAAATTATATTAAACAATGAATATAGCTACATTTAGTTGATGACTTATGAAATAATGTGTTCTACTTTCCTTATATGGCATTCACACTCAGAAAAAAAGGGGCTGCGTTGGTGGGGCATGATGTGTCAGGTACCAGTGAGATGATGAAATAAGATCCAGGAAGGCCAAGGCCAGTTCGATTGAAAGATCTATGAGTTTGGGCGCTTATCAGATGCTTAAAAACTGCACAGCTGTTTGTAAAAACGTGTAAGGATTCTACAACACTTGCCGGTAAACAAAGTAACATGAACAGCGTATTTGTTGTGTGCACTTGCATGTATTCGACTGGCTTGCACAGCGGAGAACGTACAATTGCATTCAGGGAAACGTTGAGCTATGTTAAAATAATTGGCAGAGCACTCTGCTTCAGCACATCCGCTGCTCCAACTCAATGGCCTAAGAGAAATGAATGAGGGGGCTGTCTTACTCCGATATCTTTGCTTCTATTTTTGCATTATTTTTCTAGTATTTAAGCAAAAATCTACTATTTCTTGTGTATGTTGTATCAGGATGCGAGCTCCAGCTTCTGGTTTCATAGGTGTGCACTTTTTTACAGCCACCATCCACCCTAACTACCTACCATTGACTCAGCTGCAGTTCATAAATGTAGCACTTCCAACATTCAAAATAACGTTGCCTCTGAACATAATCCAGCCAGTGGCTTTAGTTTGACAGCACTATGTTTAGTGATATATAAGCATGATTCGTAGGAGACAGGGTTCCCACAGACTAAAGTGCACTGAATGTATTGCAAGCCCATTGGCCAAAAACTTGTAGTTATTAATTTGTGTTATCAGGTAAGATCTTTACACCCTTACACAAAAAGTTGTCAAATGCATTTTTACGTTAATTATTTTAATGTCTTAATGAATTCAAAACTAAGATCAACCAGTTTTCCCACGAGTTAGGGGAAGACCAATGTTGCAAGACCGCTTCCTTCCTCTAGCGCTAAAAAGTAGTATCAGTCAACATTGTCTTGATGGCACAGCAAAATTCAAAGTATTAATGCGCCTTTAATTTTTAAGCTTAAACTTATTTAAGAGGCAATACCTTGGTGCATAAAAAATCTTGCATAACAGGCACATTATTGTCATCTGGCTTGTGGTATGAGTTTACAAATTTGACACCGATACTGGAAAAAATCTGACAAGCTCAACATTCCCGAAACAATATCTACAGGGTTCCTCGGCGTACGGGTAGCAGTTCAGTTCAGCATGCAAGTCGTACATACAGTAAAGTGTGGTACTAAATTTGTACTGTTCAGTTTGGAATGCTGTGTCTGGGAAGCAGGACATGCCACTTTAAAGCCAGTACATACTGAACTCGGATAAGTACAAAAGATTTATTGGATCATGTTTATGCTCCGTGGTCTATACTGTCAGATTTAACAATACTGATTGTTTAGCCCAGGTTTAGACATAATATATTGGAGTATTAGTGGCTTTCAAAAATCCAAATGAACCCTGGTATAGACTGAAAGCAGCAGTTTCTAAGCGGCAGCCTCTAAACTGTATGTCTGTCTGTGGATTCTGTTGTAATGAGGTCCGCGGAGACTTAAGGCTACATATTCCTTCTCCCTGTGGTCCTCCCTTCTCGGCCTTTTCATCTCAGCCACTAATCCTTCCTTTGCAGATTCCCAAGGTAAGGTAAACTGAGGGAACAGTGCAGTGGTTGCAGTTCAACAGTGCAAGTTAGGGAACACTTCTGATACATGTTATTGTAATTCGTATCACATGGGGAAAGCTGACTTCAGGATACCCAGGCATACTGTACGTTAAAAAAAGATGGCACTGCAGTTATGGTGGACAGTTTTGAATATTTTTTGAGTCCAATATCGGGATTAGACACAGAAAAAAGTTGAAATACTCGACTGATAAGTACTTGTTGGAAGTTTTATTTTTGTCAGGAAGCAAGTATTATTGTTCCTCAGTTGAACCATAAAGGTTCACCAGTGTTTAGATCTACTGACTGGGGCCAGGAAGGGAAGTAGACATTAAAGTGCTGTTAATTAAACCCGTGTTGAATTTATTTAGCAGTGTGTTTGTGGGCTTTATCGTTCCGTACCTAAAGATAACCCTGATCCTGCAAAATATTGCAGAGTGGCTGCAGCAGTGACTCGGAAAATGATATGTTGGAAGTGAGTATGGGGCTGTGTCTACACTTCTGTTTCTAGTCTTAAGGTGCAGCACAGATGAAAAAAAGCACAAGGTAGGCCGGTAGTAAAGCAATACTGTAAACAACATACAACAGTAATACAAGACATATGTTAAAGCAACCTCAGCCTCAGCTGTGTGTGTGTGTCTGTGTTTAGTGCTAAAAAGCATGCTAACACACTAAACTAAGATGTGAACATGGTCAACGTTGCCTGCTAATTCACATTAGCATTCTCATTTCAAGCATATTAGCATGCTAAATATAGTACTTGCATAGGTGCAAGTTATGGAAAATATTCGAGGTCTAATCACAGTTACTAAAACCAGATGTAGATAATTGTATTTGAGTATATTGTGAGGTGATGGGAATTTACTTATGTATTTTAATCTTGAACAAATTAAAAAAAAATTTCTGAGTAAATGTTTTACTATTTACTTCACAGCATCTGTCTGACATCTGTAAGTAGAATTAACCTTGATCAAGGTTTCAGAGACCGTAGGGAATGCATTGCTACAGACTGAATAAACCCACAGTATAAAGCAAATTAGAAAACAGATTCAATGCTAACATGTTGCCTACATGAAAATGCCTAAATAATTTAACACCTTGAGAAGAGACCATTCTTCATGAGTACTTTAACTTTTGAAACATTATGTTAGCTCATGTTGCTGCTATAGTTCTACACTGACTAAACTTCTGAGTGCAAGACTTACTTACAAGCGAAGATTTTCACGCTGATATTTTTCAATTTTCTCTCAATTAAAGGCTCTGAATACTTTATCTACCACTATTTAAAAATTGGTGGCAGAGCTGAATCATGCTGTGCAGGCAGGAGATACAGGAGATAAAGCTGTCTACTAAAAGCACCCAGGACTCTCATGGGTAATATTTCCAATTCCATTTGGAAATATTAGTTGCAATTTTTCTTTTACATTATAAGGCCTCATTCCCATCAATAAAAGTTTGTTGTGTTACCCCCATATCTTTCACAATGCAGGACAACTTTTATTATTTATGAATGAACCATTTGTGTTTTTATGCATATACTTAACTAATTCAGGCCTTGCCTTTGACGGAAGAGCACTGGGACAGTTACCACATTACATAACCTCTAACCAACTCATTCACACATTTACAGAGTGTACAGGGGATGTGAAGGTTTCTTGCACAACTTCAGAAAACTGGTCCTGCTGTGGACCTAGGAACTAGGAAATTCAGGCACACACGTTTCTGATCTTCCCCTTGACAAATCACTTTGATGGTGATTCGCTTGTCTCTTTGCATTCGCAGCAACTGTCCTGAATTTTGTACACGTCAATTTTCCCGGTTTGTATGCTTGTGGCGCTTGAAAATTGTCTCATTTCCTGCCTCAGACTGTCAGGGGGCAGAATCCAAGATGTCATGGTTTAAATAATTATACCTCAGGAAGTGGCATGATGACTTTGTAGCTGTCACTCAGGTTTATGATGATTTATATTAACTGTTCATTTATGTTGCTCCTCTCCTTTGTATTTTTCTCCATTTTTGTCATATGGTTACTATAGAATCAATGAGAGGAGAACTCCATTTTTCTTTTACTTCTCCCTTGATGAAGCCTGGTGGCAGCTTTGAGTGTAAAGTGAATTCTGTGGCATGAGCGCGACGTTTAGTTTTCTGGGTCTTGCCCTTGTCAAGCATCCTGATGTCTATAATCAACGAAATATACCATTGCAAATATGTGGATCAGGGCTGTAACATCAGCAGCAATTCGCTGGTATTGAATTCCATGTGCTTTGATACATGAGATAACAAGTCTGAATACATATATCTGTTATCTTAAGTTGTAAGCTCCGTAAGACCAAATGCAGTTCACTGTTATTTCACACAGTTAGTATAAGTGATTCTAACTATCAGAAATATTTACAGAGTAGGTTAAGGTCATAGTCAGCCATGGAATCATTTCAATAATTCTAACAAAACCTGACAAAAACATCGAAATCAAAATCTATAATGAGATTTGACCATTAGCTCTCCAGGCTAATTCAATGCACTGGCTAAACCGTGTTGCTTTCCTTCCTCCTACTATGAACTTTGAATCCAGCAATCTTACATTGCACATGATGATAGAAGGGAGGTGTGGCTTATAGCTCCTCTTCTCCATCAGTCTCTGTTGTCTGGACCCAACTCTCTTCCCTCATCGCTTCATTCCTCCTCTGCGTCCTCTCTGTGTCCTCCTCCTGATTTCTGCAGGGACGTCCATTGTCCTGGTCACCATGCCGACCGGCTTCAGCGCAATCAGCTGGTCCCTGGTGTAAACAATGCGAGCCTCGTGTTGCTGCGCAACGGTAGCGTAGCCGAATGAGAAAACAGACCAGAACTCTCACTACTAGCATGTTTAGAGAGGATGCAGCAATAAAAAGTTACTAATAAAAACTTTAAAAAGTAGGACAAAAGAAGAAAGCTAAAAAAGTTCTACATATAAGAAAACTAGCAGGAGCAACTGCAACTGGCTGCTTGACACTGGGCGCACATACACAAGTATTTATGGCGTTGGTCATCCCTGTCATTTAAAAATAAACACACTTCTAAAACACCATCCAGTGCAAAATTATGACGCTGCTTGAGTTATTTCAAAGTGCATCAGCAGATAAGAGGCTTATGGTGTGACTAAAGTGGACTGTTGTACTGACTGACTATATTCTGAAGGAATTATTAAGTTGTTTATGTTGTTTGTATCGCTGTCAACCAGCAAGATTTTAGTGTCAAAACTCTGTTGGGAGCATTCACTATTGCCCGCTTGGAAAACGGAAAACTCATCCTGTGCGCTCTCTCTTCTCTCTCTGTGCACTTCACAATACAAAACGGAGAGGGCGGAACTTCCTCCCATAACATTCCACTCTAAACAGTAGTATTACACATTAATAATCACATTAAAACAAACAGATACATGAACAATGAGATTAACACTTCCAAAAACATCATTTTTTTAACGAATATCTGTATAACACAATATTTGCTGGTATAAACATTTACGTTAATCCTCTATACTGATAGGGTTACATGTGGTTGTTTGTTACATATCACTACTACACTCGCTAATGTTTTCAATCTGTGTGAGTCTGTGTTTGTGTGCGTGCATGTGTGCGCGTGTGTGTGTGTGTGTTATAAAGTTCAAGTGCCTTGTTCTATTGATGCTACCCATATAGCGTGGCCGTGGCTCAGCCAACAACAGATGTTCTTCTGATTAGGAATAAATGTGCATTTCCAGTGTGAACTGTCCATAGGTGAATATGGTACTACACTGCTTAGACATACAGTATATTGGTGTTCAAGTTTGCTGTCTGTTTTAGTGTAAAATGTTCTAAAACTGGTGTATAATGTTGGCCATTCAAATTAGTACAAAAATCTTGAATATTGCGCAGCATTTAATATTACGTCATGATATAGACTTTCTCTCAACACCCTCAACTCCAACTGACTTCGTACATCCCTGTCTGACCATTAGTTCTTCAGGATAATGCAATGCATTGGCTGAACCGTGTCTCTTTCCACTTTGAACACTGAATCTACTTGCAACGCATGACACGTGTGAATGCAGACAATTAGCACAACCAGAGAGAATTTTGGACCTAACCCTAAAGTTATATGCCACAAAAAGGGCCTGAGTCCGACTTTATGGGTATCAGGACCTAATATAAATATTGGCTTTTGGTTAGCAGAACTCTAGTGTCCATACAATATATGATTCCAGCCATCGTGATTGCAACTGCAGTATAGTGTAATTAATTGTATTCCCAAGTATCATTTCCTCGTCAACTGCAACTGCTACCCTAATTTTAGCAGTTCTTAGGGTGTCAGTGAGTAAGGCGATGAACAGAACAGAGCTTTCATTTATTTTCCTTGTTACCAGCACTCTCTTGAATGTCATTCACTCCATCAATTAATAGAACCTCTGTCAGTAATATGAGAAAAGTCTCCTTTTTAAAAAATTTGCAAAAAATTCTAAACTATGTGTCCACATGTGCATGATGGCTCCCAAGTGTTCCTTCAGCGTGTCGGTTGTACATGTGCTCAGATATTAATACAAAGTGTCCATAAGTTGCACTTAAGCCGATGAAAGATGGGGGCAGTAAAACATCATGTGAAGTTCAAGAGGAGTCTCTAAACAAACCACAGGACATTCTGGTGTCAGCCAGGGATGATCTGCCCCAATTGGATGTATGTTTTAATCCTCTTGGTACAATCAAAATAGGTAAACAATAGTGCTCACATCTTAGCTGCTTTTCTATGTATATGCATTGCTGATGATACTCAACTATAATCGCAGTTTTCAGTATGCCTGGCTGACATCTTCAGGGGGATCTTCTCCCATAACTTGTCCCCTAGAAGATCCTTCATTCACCAATGACAAAACCAAAGTGGCAAATAAACAGTCAAAAACCTTGGTGCCGTCTTTGATGACCAGCTGCCCTACCAGGTCGTTATAGCTTCTGCTTGATTCTGCAAAATCCTGTATGTTAAAGAGGTCTCACATCAGACCCTGCATCAGGAAGGAGTGCAGCTACCGGTCCAAGATCTTGCCAATTATCCTTGACTAATGTAATATCCTCTTTTCTGGGCTCTCTGCATCCTTTGTTAAACACCTGAAGCTCATGCACCAAAACAACTTATTAAGGTTCCCATCTTTGTCTTCTCTCTCCAAGCTCAAGCCTCTCTTTAACTAGAGTTAAGTCATTTATCCTTCCATACCCACGATTCACAAATTTTGGATAACAGCATCTGCTTCATGGCTAAATTGTGAACTATCACCACTAATGTAAGAAATACTTTATACATTTTAAATGAGATACTTTTTAGTTTTACTTTATTGCAAGTAATTTTATTTACACTTAACTGAAATGCTATCAAATAAATAATGCTTCCATTTGAGCAATATTGTGGCATTTTTTTCAACCCTAGTGGAAAATAACTTTAAGGGTTCTGTCTGCCCCTACGAGAGCAGCCTTTACTAAAAAACAGACGGGAGGGAAGGAGACTGTCTTGGCCTTATGGCTCTCTGTGGCACGTCATTAGTCGGCCTAATTAGATAATAATGACTCTGCTTTCCATTACAGGCTGGTGTAGTACACATGGCGCTCAGAGCTTCAGACCACCTTATCCATGCCAAGACAAGTCAACTCAGCTGACAAAGTAGTTGATTGCTTTCTCTCCTGCATCTACTTCCTTTTATGTCTTTGTGATTACTCACAGTCTCCCTTTTTTTGCATTCTCAGCTGCTGCCATGGTCGAAATGAAGCTCAAATGCTATTCTGAGAGACAAGTGAGCACGCTGCTCATTTGCAGCTATTGCTGGTGTTGTAGCTTAGGTTTTCACAGCAAAAAGATGTGAGGAATATTGTACATAAAAGACAGGGCTTCTCAAATACTTCATACATCTTGAGGCAATACTTGAATTTTGTAGCACATACACACTATTGAGCACACTCACGTCAAGATAAATAAAAAAAAGGGTCAACTATGGCCCCTATCAGTGAGCATCACATGACACACAATCAGGTATATTTTCAGCAAAGCCTTATTCTTTTGTCCCTTCAGATGCAGTATTGTATAACTTACAATGACAAATATTCAGAATTTCTTGCAGTCAAGATTTCAGCCAATAGAGATGACTAACCGTTATTGTTCAAATGATGAAAATGTAGCTAAAATGAGTTTTGGTGGGTTTGCTATACACAGTATCCTTACTACAGCTCATTTTACATATTGAGTGCAGCCAGGGTATTTGAGTATTTTTTAAATAGGTTTTGAGATTCCAGTTTAAAAAGTCCAATTTAAAACACAAAATCTGGGGCAACATGAATATATTTTAGAGTTGTTATCAATGCACAAATGAATGCAGGGTGAAAAAACTGTTGCTGTAGAAATGCATGGGTAGAAATAAACAAACAAGTCTTTTTGTACCAATTTATTTTTCGCTCATTAAGAACTCATGTCACTGGCTGTTGCTGTGTGGCTGTGCACTTAGGCTGACCCTATTTAAAGGGTGTAAGCAGCACATCAAGAACCTCAATATCCAAATTCTATCTGGAGACTAACCTGCCGTACATAGCATGGATCAGAGGTATAACATAGGTGAGAAACACTGCACACCAATAAACCTTGTCCCCTAAAAATTTCATTTATATTTTGAAAAATGTAATCCGGGCAGCATTTACATTTTTATCAAAATTTTTGCTGTTGCAAATTAGTAGTAATTAGTAGCTCCATCATTTAGTAAACATATACTGTATAATGAAATGTGTCTATTTTGTTTATACACAGCCTTTATCTTTTTGGGCCCATTGCCAATGTGTGGCAATGTTGGTGTACAAGTGTATGATTATTATTATCATTATTATTATCACTGTCGCACAATATCCTTTGCTTTAATGAATGTGAGCAGCTCGAGCTTTCCCGTTGGTTTCCTATAATATTTTG
Source organism: Xiphias gladius (assembly GCF_016859285.1). Taxonomy (NCBI): domain Eukaryota; kingdom Metazoa; phylum Chordata; class Actinopteri; order Istiophoriformes; family Xiphiidae; genus Xiphias; species Xiphias gladius. The sequence continues at coordinate 8,548,856 of NC_053417.1, forward strand.
TACAGTGTCCTGTATTCTGATGCAGTCTGATCTGTTGCGGCAGCAAAGTTGGGACTGGATTCAGACGACCTCTCCAGCATGAACAAAAATTTCAAATCCAGCTTTCGACCAACAGCAGCACTTAAAAAGCCATCATGGATTCAAACGAACCAATAGGGATACAAAACTAATTGACGGATATCTAGCTTATGACAAAAATGTGGACAAACCAAGCAACCATCATTGACATTTTGTGAACTCATAATTTCATTCTTCTTTTTAAAGTACAACATGTATTTATGACACTATTGTAACAATAGCAGGCTAATGGTGATTATCTCATCTCATCTCTTGTTTGACAAAGACTGCCAAAGGTTCAGTTATGATCAGCTTTTCTAAACAAACATCTCAGCTTTCAGCTATAGTATGTTGTTCAACGAGAAAGTCTAACGCAAGCCAAAATATCTGACAGAGTCTCCATAACCCTTCACAATATCAATCCATTGAAAATGTATTCATAGTTTGATATAAAAAATGTGGGATTCTAGTAAGATGCAGTTTGAACACAATGTAAATGCTAGCCCCCCCACCATTAAAACACTCACTTGCAGAATTTCTCATGAACATTAGTGAGAAACAGTGCATCAAGCTCAAATTAGTATTCAAGCATGCGTTCATCAATGCAGTTGTCGTGTTGAATAAATGTAGTCGATATATGTCTGCCCCGAATGTAATAAGTGCGTTCATGTCACATCAATCACTACTGCAAATATTCATTAACAAGGCCTAATTACCATTTCAAAGCCAGTGATAATGGCCACAGTGATATGGGGACAACGGAGGCCTTCAGTCTAAATCAAAACAATTCAAGGGGTTGATTTCCCACAATGACTGCCTATTCAGCCGATGAAATTAATGTTCCGCTTCAGGGAGTGTAAAAAAAAAATTTGACTTCTTGTCCATTTTGAGGAAAAACTCTCCGTTTTTACACTTAGAGACTCTACTCTCTAACCTTGCCTACCTGGCAAACAGAGAAAAAAAATGGAGAGTGCCTCATCACGCAATCAAACACTCAATCATAACAAGACACTAAAAGTGGGCAATGATAATTACACACACAAATTAAACATTTCACAGGCAGTAAATCATAGCAAATCACACCATCTGACATAAAGTCATCTCACCCATCAGCGAAATGTTTTGCTATTGGCCAAGGTGATTAATTTGATTTAATATTTTGTATATAGAAGCAGTGGGATCTCTTGTGGTGTCCTAAAGGTTCTTTGTCCAGGGCAACCAGCAGCACATGCGTATAGTGCTGAAATAGAGTAGCTATAGTGTAACACAGACATACTGTCAATGCGTTTTGGATAAAGTCAGTGAATTTGGTCATAATTTGTTGAAAAGTTAAAAAGTTCATTCAGTAAGATATGCTTCGATGGTACATTTTAAAAACCAAGGTGTGCTTAAAAAGAAGTTCTAGAAAGTTTCACACAATCACATTCAAAGCAAAACTGTTCATGGCCGTTCTGAGTGGCAAGACTCGAAGGTGTGGTGAAAAGCCTGCCATCATAGAGAGGGTTCGATTGAGGACTTTCCTCAAAGGCATTCATTGCCTTTGGTCGTACATGCGAAAAATAATGAAAAAATAATTGTGTGAAGAATAATTAAACAAAAAAGAAAAAAAAATGTTGGAAATTTAAATCACGCAGCTTTTCTCATCTCCGCAGAGCTAGCCGATCACTGCAGAAAGCTATAAAAAATGGTCAGATTCAGGTTCAGGCAAGATTTCCACAGGTCCATTATGGATCCTGCTCCACATTTTGGGCCATAAAGACCTCCAGTTCAATAACATGACAAGCACTTTGTTTGAAGCATACGGATGCCTTCACAATAAATTAATTATTTTTATGTCAACCACCTCTACACTTCATCAGAGGCCAATGTGACAAAAAACATTTTACATAGACAGCATGCGGTAAGTAAAAGGCAGATGGCCAGGTTAGTCATGTTTGAATTTGTCACCATCTCTGCAGCTCCTCTGTAATGCCAAAAATCAGTAAAACATTAACTAAGTTTGTTGTTGTTTTTTTTAAATCTATCACAAGGGATTTGCTTCTGTAAACAGCCAATCACCTGCAACAACCTCAAATTATCAGTAGTAGCAGCATATCTAATGATAGATAAGATGAAACTGCTGATTTGTGTCTGTGTAATTAAGTGGTTGCAGTGGTAAATGGCAATATCCAGTGATGTATAAGAAAAGAAGTAGAAACATAAAAAAAATTAAAGCTTACTGTATATAGGGTTGACACTGTCAACATGAGAATGGAAAATAAATTACTTTCTGAGGATTGCATTTTTCTTCATTTGCATTTTTTTTTTTTTATCTCAAGAGGAACAATCAGTTAAGCTTATATTTAATAGACCAGCATAAGCAGTTCTAAATCTTATAACAGTAAAGGTAGCCCTGTTTTTTTTTTCTTTTTCTCCAAGGATAGAGGAAAACCTACAGAATGTAACTGCGTAAATGACGAGACTTCAAGAAAGGAATGGTGTGACTAATGCTTGATAGTGTCGACTATATGTGACTGAAATTCTGTAACTAAGAGAGCTGAAACTGCCAAACTCATCATACCTCTTAGGTACCATCATCATCATCATCTCAGTTTATAAATAAGAATTTCTGCTCACACAGTTTTCTGCTCACAGATATTGTTTTCCCCTGAGCTGCAGTGACAGAACACGAGTCCAAAATAGGCTACATTTAACCCATCAGTGTCAGGAACAAGCAACTTCAAATGTAATCGGTATTTCTGACGATGCAGCCAGCTTACTGCTACAGCGAAAGTGGTCCCTGCTTGTCCTGCAAACATTTCTTATACTTTCTTATGTAACTAACATGGAATGCAAAATAACTCTACTTTGAGAGTTAATCGGTTAGTAGGTTGGCTGTCTAAGCTTACCGTGGTCTCTTGCAGGTGAAAATGAGATAGCTTAAAACAGAGCCTAGCTTAAGGCCACGCTAACCTAAGAAACCCACTAATCTTGCTTAAGTTGAACTACATCTTTGTTGAACATCTGAGTTGCAACTAGTTGCCAGTGTTACTATTGCGTTACAGTAAAAACCCACTACACTTGTCCCTGTGGCTGTGTGAACACTCACAGGCTAGCAAGTAGCTTTTGTGCTGGAAAGTATTGTGTAAGTAAACAACCTGCACTCTCTCGAACAATTTAAATTACTTTTTTGGACAAGTTTTACAACAATTTACGACAACTTTTATTAGGTTTTTTCCATAATAATAAGTTTGACATACAAAAGAAAAATCCAAGAAACCAATGTTCTTCCCCACAATTATCCACACCTTTGTAAAGACACTTTCTGGTTCACCACTGCGTTTCTTTGTATGATTTTTTTTTGGTAAATCACAATTAAACCCCAATTTGGATGAATTTAAAATTTTTCAACAACATTCATCCCCTCCATTTTCGCAATCATCAATCAATCATGTGTCACCAGCCATCCCACAATGCTTTGAGAGGCAATTCACTTGTGTCGTATAGACAGTTAACAAGTGGCAAACATTGCCTAGCCTCACATCAAGTTTAGTGGGTCTTCACACTTACTTTTCCCAAAGCAAGCCCAGGTCTGGTTATCAAACAAAGCTAGCTTTGAGCAATGCTGCAACCTCCAAGGCTTCAGAATAAAAGCTCTGCATTAGCTGATGCCACGACTATAGCTGAAATCTTTCCTAAAACCTGAAGGTAGAACAGCAAAATGCCAGAAGCATTCCTCTTTCTTAAAAAGAAGGCTGGACATCCGTGTATTTCACGTTCGGAAAATAAGTTTAATTTCATGACTATAAAGGAAGAAGATAAGGAAGAAGGGATGAATGAACCAGCACAAAGTGTCTCTAGTGTTCCCCATCTGTTTGCTGATGAGATATTAGCATTCATATTTTGTTTCAAGAGGGAGGAGAGCATGGCGACGCCCATAGAGCATGAAGTGCCTCACCAGCTTTCCCCCTCTTTTTGAAAACTTTCCTCTCCTGGATCCTCGGGAGATGTAATTACTGTGCAGTCAACTTGTAAGACCCATAGTCCCAGGGAATGCTTCTCCCTTATCGACCATTCCTGGTTGTTATTTTTAACAGCTCGCATCAGAAAACGGCTGTTATGCAGTGTTCCTTTCCAAAAATGTATACCATACTGTCAAAATCAAGATAAAAAAGGTATTCATTCACAAGATACACTCAGACTATCAATATATTGTCGGGCATTTGGTGATTCAGGGCGAGTCACTTTGTTTGGGCTTGAGCTGTGACATTTAAAGTGTTGCATTATGGCTGAGAATTTAACGTGCAATATCACACACAGATGGAAATATTGATCAGTGAGCAATCATATACCATACATCGCCATGCATAATATTTCTGCTTTCATTTTGCCGGCAATGAACAGAGAGTTGACACAATTTCTCTAATGATGCTGCAGTCAATACAGAACTGACTTCCCTAATAATTTGTGCCTCTCAATGGCTCATTGGTTTCATATTGAGTTTTATAATTCTGTTAGCCATATGGCTCGATGGAAACTGATTGTTCTGGCCTCCACAGAGTAATTATATGAGAAACAGTGCCACTATCTTCTTTGCTATTGTTCCTTTCAAATACTTTTCATTCTGTTCTTTCACTTGTTGTATTCAAAAATCAATCTATTAACCCTGAAGAGGACAATACATATGTAGTCTGTATGAATTTCTATGGGCTGTTAGTCATTGTGTTTCATATGCATTTAAAGAGAGCCAATTCCTGGCACAAAGTCGCTTGCAACAACAGCATCCCATTAGTTATGTGGTTAAAAAAATTATCCAAACCATCACTGAGGTCATAAACCTCCTGTGCACACTCTGAAGATCATGCAAATAAACATCTACTCTATCACATCAAATATTTCCTCTCCCTTTGGATGCTACAAAATACTTTAGAAATTATTCAGGGTGTTGCATTAAGCTGATAACAATGTGAGTTGTGCCACTTAAAAGCTCCAGCATATGTTTTATTAATACAGTGTGCAAAATACAGCCGTCCAAAGCTGCTAAAACTTTGCCAAGCAAAAACAGTCATTCAGCGTCAATTTATGCAACAAGGAGATGTAAGTCACACTTCGTTGTGATGAAGAGTGAATTTTTTAGCAGGGCTCAATTAAAATCTAGCACTCAGCAAAGTAGTATTCAAACAAAAGGCACTCTTTTAATCCTAGACATCATCAGAATGCATCAAGGTACATTTCAGCTTGGGATAAGAGCGCATGGAGGTAGAAGAGGAGCTTTTGAAGACGTGGGCCAGAGACCCACACTCTGCACTGCACTTAGAAGGAGGCTTTCAGTTTGTTCCTTGATCTCGTAGCTTACATAATATAATTAAGCGGTTTAAGCTGGCTTTATTGACGCAGGCACTGAACGCAGCAGTGTCATGGGGGGGGATCCCATCAGAGCCCCCCCCCCAGTGGCCCTTCACCCACTATACTCCCCCATTTCCCTCCTCAGTATATGTGGATTGATAAGGGGGGAAAAAAAAAAAAAAAAAGCCTTTCTTGCATTGCCGTTCCAGGGATTGCCAGGAGGAATCGGTTTGTTCCAAAGCTCTACGCTCTCATTGGCCTGCCAGCATCACATCCTACCAGCTGCTACTGAGAGACTGCAAGGAGGTTGTCTCCCAGATATCATTCACAGGGAAAACGGGACAGCAGTTAGAGCAGAGTGAATATAATGACTGTGGGATCCATTCCATTTGATTATTGCGCCATTTGAATTATTTAACACAAATGCAGAATTGCTGGTGGTAGGAGGCAGAGTATTAGGGATAAGTGAAGGGAGATGAGGAAAATATATAACTGTGCAAATCAAACCCTGAGCTCTGAATTTTAAAAATGAAATGCATTATTCATGACTAATCACTTCTGGCAGTGATTGCATGAAAACAAATTGCAAGTGGTGGGGAGTTGACAAATGTGCAACAAATACAACACAGTTAAGATGTAAATGCTTCTATTAAGCCTCCAACATACACGAGGTGAAGTTGAAATAATCAGAGGTGCTGTAGCTTGACTTTTGATTTCCAGAGACTCGGTAGGAGGCTGTCGTGTCTCAACCATTCCTTATCTCTGCAGTGAAGAATTAAGAAGATTGACAAATTTTGCAGAAGACATTGATATTTTTCTGCATATGCATTAAAATTTCTGGTCCAACAAACAAGAGTTTTCCATGAAAACCAAAATGCATTATCATTATCCAACCGTGCTGTCACAGCCCTGTCTCCTACAAAATACGTCTCTATAATACTGATTTGTTTTGTTGGAGTAAACATAAGTGCTGACGGGTTTACGTATGCTGGCAATGGTTTTCCCAGTCCAGGAAGTGCGACATATGGAGGTGGTCAGGGGGTTGATTGGACTTTGACATCGAGTTTCACATCCTCAGCCACATGCTGCTAGGTTAAGAATAATTAAAGGTTAAGGAAAGATTGTGGTTTTGGCTAAATATTGAAAGAGTCAGCATGTCTAGTCAGTTATGATTCAAGTCAGAGTAGACTATTACAATAGATATCCAGGATCTCCTCCTAACCTTGAGCAAATGCTTTGAGTTGCCTCAATATAACCACAATGCTAATCAGTATTTTATGTATAAAAAAACAAAGAAACAATTTAGCAGCATTATTTTTTCAGATCTACTTGTTAATAAGTTGTATATGAATGTAATTTTTGGACAATGACAGTGTTGGTTGTAGACACTAGCCCTATCCAGGTGTGAAGTAACAACATAGTAATAAGTTATATGACATAGAAATACAATCCAGATTTGCGCCAATCTAAGTTACCTGATGGTATTCATCTCCACTCATATCAAAACATTGTATCACAAATTTTCAAACGCCATCATATAGTATACAGTGTGTTAGAAAGAGAACTCTGTGGAAAGAGGACTTTTAGATGGGGAGGTACAGAACTACTACGCACTTATGTTCTGAAAAGGCTGCAACTGTGATTACTGTATAGCTTTTATTAGGATAGAAGGATTTCTGGCAAAATGCTCTGTTTTTGTGGAAGGTAAACCACAGAGCTTAGGAGGCACAGAAAATGAAAGGGTTTTCAAACCTTCCTCTCACGAGTAAAGATTGATAGATTGCCTGGTGTGTTTGCCATGTAATGCTCTCACTAAAAAACCCATTTTACATTCATAAAAAGGTGCTTATCTTCAAAACGCACAGAGGAATCAGAATCATTTTGCCAATTCATCAGAGAGGAAATTACAGTTGTAACAGAACAATATGTGACCAGATTGTCAAGGACATGGAGGCAACCTGCAACACTTTCTTGATAAACCATAAAACCCTGTTCTTAATTCAATCTTATCATGTCCTGCTCTTTTCTACATGTCACTTCCATATGAGCCTGTGGTGCATCAGGGAAACAGACATTTACATAAGGATATTAAATTGCATTAATCATTCAGGTAAAAGAAATGTTTGCTTTGATTTATGGCGAGTAGCTTTTAAGTTAAAGATGGTGGGGACTGTTCCATCAGCAAACAATTCAATCACTCAGTGGCGTTTTCTTGTAGAGGGCACAGGGGATAAGGAAGGGGGGGTATACGTGGAGTAGAGCGGGGCTGAATAATTAACTGAGCCTCAGGGGAGGGCTTTGCATACTCTTCAACATTGCTGTGGGGGCCGTCCAAGCGAGAGAAACAACCTACTCAGTCCTCATTCATGCAAATCGCCCGCTTCCTTCCCAGTCACATGGCTCCAGTCTAAAAATACTCCAGAGATCATTTGCCAGGCTTTTTATGGCCAATACCCCCCCCCCCCTGAAAATCTTAGTAGCAACGAGGGGGGTCCGGTAACTGTATGAGTGAAATATTTTAAGGTTTTAATGTGCAAAGAGCCAGTTCATTTCATGGAATCAATATAGTATCAGATGTTTCACTGTAAAATTAAACCTAAAATCACAGGAAAGTGTGGTTTATGAGAGTTTTTCAGAGTGGGTGTGCTGCAAGTCCTGCGGGACTTCATATATGTGCAGGTGGCAGTGCTGGTAATTGGCCCGTTTGCAATAGAAACCATACAGAGATAATTGTCCGGGCTTATGTTTCTCAACGTGATGCTGCATGTCATGCACCGCTCTGTGCTTACATGTATTTGTGATGCACTGAGCGTCAGAAGAGGGTAATTGTCGGAGTTCAGGGTCACTCAGGAAGCGATGGGGAGGCTGGCGTGGCCAGTGGGACATCTGATGCAGTCAGTGGTTTACCTACACTGCCCAGATGGCTTGGTTAAAAAATTCCACTGATTGCCCAGTCCAACTGAGGGAAATGTGGCTCATGTGGTGCAGATACAGTAACTTCCTTGGTTATGTCCGGGATCTATAGAAGGAAGGGTGCCTGATTAGGGAATCATGTCATGAATTATCATCAGCAGCTACCGTAAGGTGGCTCAGTTGTTAGCTCTGTGGCTTCAGAGCACTGCATGTGTGTTCAGTCCTTTCTGTGCAGTTTAAATATTCTCGTGTTCTTCCAGGATTGTGCACTTATGAAGTCCCTGTTCTTCACCACACGCAGCCATTTGAATAAAATTTTCTTTTCCTTCAACACACCTGTAGGGGCAATTGACAGTTCAGATTAGATATACCGCCATCTAATGGCACCCAATTGACTCTGAAAACAGAGATCCAGCTGAGATAAGTTATCCCGTGTAATACGCTCATTCCGTAAAGCATGCAATGTAACATTAAAGTAAGACCAGAAAGGGTTATAACTGTGGAAAAATGTTTGATATTGATATTCTAAAGTTTTCTTTTTGTAGTAAAGGGATACTCCAGCAATTTGATATTGCATTACCATAATGCTCGGGGACTATTTCTTTTTTTAAAAAAAATTAAATCTATTCCTGTCTAGACCAGTGGAGTATTGGAGTTAATTTCCATTATTTCAATTGTCAATGAGATTTTTAAAGTTTTCTTACTTCTGAAACAGAACCCAGAAATGTGTTTAATTTGATTGAACTGCGCTCCATTTACCAGTATGAACTACTGGAATAAAGACAAGCTGATAAAAGAAGTGCATATGTAGTAAATTTCATCTTAGTTCTGTGTACAGGTTCATTTTTATTGAATTGTTTTTTTCATTAAATCGTGGTTTCTCATCATAGTTTTTTTTCTTTTCCTTGAATGATCAAGGATAAGCATGCAGTTTGTTGAAATAAACAAAAACATCACCTTAATATATGACCAAAGCACTTACCTTACACTGTTATTTCTTTTGCGAGCCAACCAAGAGGCCCATTGGGTCCCCCCTCCACAACATTGTGAGTACAAGTGATCCCATTTAGGCCATCTCCCTGGAGAGGCCACACAAACTAATGCTCCACTGAGCATCTGCTGTAAGTGAAATGTTTGCCCTGTGACAAACAATCCTCTGCAGAGCCTCAAATCCACGGCAGCACCTTATGCTGGGTGCTTCGCAGCCAAGCCCCTTCAAAACCCACTGCTCTTTTACTCATTTGCTCATGGAACGTTTTGAAGTCAAATTACTCTTTACTATATTTCTCTTAATTTCGTTTCATGTACCTCTGTATAATTCAAATTATTTCTCAGGCACAGACACGTTCATTGGGACAGGTATTATGAAATTAAGTCCCACCTCAAAGTACCTATTTGATCTAGTCCAAGCAATCATTCTAGTTGTGAGGTGTTACACAAAGTTAGCTGACATGACTGGATCGTTAGCACCCGACGTTCCGTGAGGATAATAGCTGTCAGTTAGTGTAACTACCCATAGTGGTGATCATAAAAGGAGGAAGGTTGTGAGACGTGAGATAAATATTTGATGGAGATTTTAATAAAAGGCTTAACAAAATTAATTATTGAGGGGACAAGTCTCGAGTGAACTGCACCCAGAGCTAAACGGGTGTATGGTTAAATATTTAGCTACCTGCATTTGGCTTACAAAAAAAAAAAAAAAAAAAAAAATACATTGAAATACAAAAAACTCATCAAGCTAACAAGCTGAACGACCTGACTCATTCCAAGAGTCCTTCACTAAGTAGTGAAATATGTCTGTTCACAGGTCAGATATTGATTCAGGATAAACTGTGACAGACTGATTGGTATTATAATATCACAGATTGATATTGAGGGGGGATATTGCCGTAACAGTAATATCACAAGGACAAGAACCCTGGGAATTCGATATGAGACACTCAGATTTAAAAGAGGCTTTGATCCTTGACCTTTGACCTTCCGTATGATCACCTTTATTGATTCTTGTCAAAGACCAGTCAGAATTACAACAGGCAAAAAAAAGTATCCTAAGATATCCTAAGTATTTCAAGTATCCTAAGAAGTAAGAAGTACAAATAGTTAAGTGGTGCAAGACAACTGTATTTGCAGTAACACCAAGGACGCCTTAAAAACCTGTAAATAAAAATTTAGGGTGATGCGAAAAAGTATATACATTTTTTTTCAAGTAGTTACCCTGTAAAATTTATTCGCATGAATATTCCTTTTCAAAATAAAAATGAAAAACATATATTATTATATATTATATATTATTAATTATACTTTTTTATAGCATATAACGCTTTCCCTGGGGCAGTTAAAGGTGCAGTAGTCACCTGTCAGAGGGTTGAACTGGAAAACTGAAAATTGTTGAATGGAAGATGCCAAACGCCTCCCTCAATGTCAAGAGGAAATGGGGTACACATTGGATAACAACAATTATTATTAATATTAATAATGATAACAATTATTAATAATAATGGTAATAATAACAACAATAATAATATTATTAATAATAATTATAATTATTATATATATATAAGTAAGTGATTTTTTCATTAAAATATAAAGTAATTTTCATTTGTTTTGGAAGTGCTGCTTACACCACGCAACGCTCCATCTGTCAGTAGTGTATTCCACACACTGGATAATATTAGAACACAAATAATGCGATGTAAAAATGCTTTACTATTTTCTTTCTGTTTTGGCTTAAGACCAAGGGTATTGGCATTTCCATGAGAAATGGTAGTAGTTGCACACTTGAAGCACTATCTTCCATCACTGAGTAGCTGAAACTATGTCTGACTGAGGGGTCTTGAAACTTCAGTTACTGTGGAATTTTTCTTCCAAATAATCAAAGCAAGGGCCTGAAAGTGACAACACATTGTAATAAAAGCCTAAAAAGAAAGCCAGAAGGCTCAGCAGCTCTCCATCTAACGGTGGAGACACTGGTATTGATCAACAGCCCTGTCACCTCCCCATAGATATACGAGTCATTCTATGCCTTGAGCCAGACAGGCAAACTACTCTACTGTCAATGGGGAAGGAGTCAATTTTTTTTTTTTTTTAGCAGGTTTACTTGCGTTTAAAGAACCCACATATACATACTTACTTTTGTGTAAAAAGGCTATAAGACTCTTGCTTCCTGCACCTTTACTCCATTACAGCTGCTCAGTGCCAATTCTGGTTAAACTGGACATTTTAAAACTGCATCAATCAATATTTTTATATCGACAATGGGTCAAATGAGTGTGTTTAATGTTAAAAGGTGTCAATCACAGTCAATCACTACAGAGAATTATCATCGACTCAGTAGTCCCACTCCACTCGTCAGAGCATTTTAGTGTCCATCAGCTCATTGTTTTGGTTTTTCTGGCCTGTAAATCTGTTTTGGTCAGGGCTCAACAACCTTTTAAGAGAACAAGTGCAGATAAACTCACCGCACGCTATAAGCCCATCATAAAAAAAACAGACAAAGTTAGTGCCAAGCGGGTGACCATAATAGAGCATTTAGGAGCCAAAGTGCCAGATATTTTTAGATTTTTCTCAGGAGGTGGTGGAGACCGAAGCAGAGCAATTATTAGACTCAAATCAGGCCACCAGAAACAACTCCAAATTAATTCTAATGTTGTTCTGTGCAGCAGGATGTACATAAATACTGTGGGCAACTGTTTACTAAGCCATAATAAGTAATAAGTACCAATCCCATCATCTTTACTTCCTCTGACACCTTTGGTTGTCATGGTATATAAGTGTGACTTTCATTCATCTTGTCTGCTCATTAGTATTTTCTCTAAGTCAAACTTTTAGCAGGGGAATCCCAAGTGCCCATCTTCCAAAGTGATTAGAATTCACAAACACAGATTCCATTATAAGGCCCTCTAGATGATGTCAACATAATCAATAATGCCATTACCTTTCAATTAAACCCAATCATGCTAAGTTTATTAGATTACCACTGCAATAATGTCCCTCAATGAAATCAAGCAAGCCCTTTTTTATAGTCAATGGATGTAACTGCCTCCTGCCTTCTACACTTCAATCTGCGTTTAATCATTCCTTTGATATCTTTAACGACATCTCGGTGCATCTGTGCTGAAGTATGTCTTCCTGTAACATCTCTTACAGCTTTTTGGGTTCTCCTCTTCATCTGCCACAGTGATGAATTTGAACTAACAAGCCTTGACCAAGGATCATTTTAAACCAGAGAAGGGTTGGTAATTGGAATCCTGCCAGGTATTTCAGAAGTGCATGCTTGATTGTGGCATTAAATATCCTGCAGACAGCCCTACCATAAAGGCAGAGGTTTTAGATCATCTTTAAACTTCTGCATTGGGACGCTTACTGCTTTTAATGTATATCAGAACCTTCGCTGCCATCAAAAAGAAAACTTGTGAAAAGTTTTCAGAAGGCAGTTTTTAAGGCATGTACGTTAGAGGGAGAACACAATGCACTTTGATCACAACATCTGTGCTGTAGTACTTCTGTTTCTTGTTATGTCATAGCAGCAGCTGATTACTTTCTATGAGAGGTTCTAACCAGGACGGGGTGTTCTCCTTGTTTATCCACCACGGTTTCCTGCTGGCGTGAAAGGACTGTCAGTTAATTTTTAATTTCATCCTTTGAAACACATCAGTAAAGTGGGTTTCCTAATTAACCCCATTGCCTATGCAGACTAAGGAAGGAGGAAGCCTGAAACAACACAAGCCTCCAATGTGTTGTCTGTTTTACTAAGACCTAGTTCCATCACCTGAAACCTAGCCATTACCACTCACTGGCGACAGTGTAAACGTCTTTCAGAAAGAAAAATCCAAACATTGACATTACTTTGCTCCATTGGTCAAAAACAGAAAAAACACCCACAAAACCTATGATGGTAAAGTTTACTTCAGTGAATGATCTCTTTTTTATCTGTGTGGGTACAATTTTTCCTTCCTTTAGGGCCCCTACTGTGAACTGGCCTTTTTCACTTACCTCCATCCTCTTCTACATCTGACAGCAAGAATAGCAGGCCTGAAGATGGTCGCATTTCTGCTGTTTGAATGTAAAACTAAGCCTACATCAGCCCATAGACCTTGAGTAGGAGACACCGCCATCCATTATGTTGCTATCTCCTGTTTGGGAACTGAATCTGGTGAGAGGAGTAAACAGTAATCGTGCTGCCAGATTGTAATAATTTTGTGTTTCAGTGAGTGTGATGCAAACAGCCTGTTGTCCTCACTGCCATTGCACCTGTCTTGAAAAAGTTGAAGGCAACATGTTGGAATTAATGGACATTTTATCCTTGGTGTTGACCTGCTGCAGCTGAAAAGAATATTTTATCGAAAGGCTACCTGAACAAAGTTTAGTGGTTTTAAGCTGTGATCTTGGACAAAATACAGACAGATACTGATATGGAGGATGTTTGTCACGTTGTTATAGGTGTTTTGATAGAAAAACTGTAATTCATACCTTGTAAAAATGCATTTTGAAAAATACTACAAAGCTTAAAACATAACACGGTTTATGAAAAAGTATCCATTCTTTTTCTGTTCTCCTGTTCTCCCTGGGACCTCCTATTCCTTATATCTCAGATACTGTGTAGCTCTAAAAACCTTGGGTGATCCAGATTGTAGCTAGTTGTTAAACATCCTTTTCCTGTTCTTGTATTGACCCAACTTAAATCCACCGGCTTGGTCTCCTTTATCTACTTCAAACTTGTTGTATCAAACTTTACCTTTTCGCTGTAAAGCCTTAAAACACCCTTCGCATCAGTTAATCTATTTCAATGTCATCCATTGATTCTAATTTATTTTGCATGGCAGATTTTAAACTGAATTATCAGACACCAGTCATTGCAGAGTGCACCCTTGATTCAACTGAGACAACTCCATATGTTTTGGGAATGCTTGATGGGTTTTTGTTTTGTTTTGTTTTTAAAAAAAAAAAACACGTCTAATCCATGAAAGGCTCTTAAATAAACTTTTACAACATGATCCCCCCTATATGCCCCTCTCTTCTCATCTCATCCGGATTGAGTGTTAGGAGCATTAAGGAAAATAACAATTATGATGTTCACCTTTGAAAATAATTTTCTAGTTTAAAGCTGAATTGGTTTAGGGTAAAAGCTATTCCAAAATCAAAACTTCTTATTTTTAGTTATGTCTCTTCTTAATCCAGCTATCTCATTTTCTTAAAAATTGTATTTATAGAAGTATAGATTAAAATATATATATATATTTTAATAATTCATTAGCTGGGACATTAGGTATTAAATTTATTTCCGATAAGATTTTTTAGTGATAGTGGAACACAAAACTGTCCAACATTGGATGTCCTAAATCAATGTGAATGAGTATAGAGATGAGGGATTTTGGGAAATGATGGTGATGGAAGAGTTTCTATTGGTTACAAGCGTTTCCATAACTGCTCAGCTTCTGGCTTTAAGTAGAGGCATCGATCAAGACGCCACTCCCTGGACGCAATGCAGGGAAGCTTAAATTCCATTTAGTGGGGTTTGTGTTATTACTACTGAAACAAATGATTCAGTGTGATGTGAAACGTGTTGCTCATAGTGTGAAAAATCACAGAAAATGATCACCCAAATGTACAGTACAACTTTAAGCAGCCTTTAGCCAAAGTAAAGGCAAAGTAAATGAGTGACAAAATAAAGTTGAACATTAAGCAAATAAATCTTCCAATATTTTTTGGTTTTTACCTACACCACATAAAAATCTGCTGGATGTGTTAACGGGACATGGTTTACTAACAACTTAACTATCAAATTAATGTTCATAGTGTGTCAGGACTACACTACTGTGTGTTTCAGCTGATTCATTTTCAAAGATGTTTCTGAATTTTTTGGAAAGATACAGGTCTGAAGATACAGTCAAGATACCTCCCATTGGAACCAGTTTCCTTCCAATCGTTATCAAAAAGGATGAAGAAAAATCTATAGGAAGAACCAAGAAGAGTTAATTACATATTTATGCTTTGGTCTGTGATATTTGTGAGATTAAGATGGCTAATTTAATGGCATAGTTTGAAGGTTAGATGGACGCTGAATTCACTGAAACAAACTTCAGTTCACAAATGAGTGGCCTTGTGTCAGTGCACTCTAAGATCACTTTCACTGGTACAACCAAAGCAAATATTTATGCATTTTTATTACTTCTTCAAATGTTTGATGTTTTCATTTTTTCAAAGCATACACGGACAAAAAGTATTCCCAGCTGTATATGTACTTGCCAGTGTAACACTGAGACAGAGGACTGTGCTTGTTTAAGAGGTCAAATTGTGTACATGCTGTTCCGCTGCTGCTGCACTCAAATTCACATGCTGAAGACTCAAAGCATCTGAAGGTTACTTTTTAATTATAAAAGGAAAAAGAACCGTAAATAAATGGAAGGATACAAACAGTCTGTGTTTACTTGGTACAATAAAACAAAAGTCCTCCTGCCCCGGAGAGGACTTCTGTTGCTTTCATGTAGTCTCACCTTGATTTAATTGTGTTTTTAAATAGAAGATTATCAGTATATATACTATTGCATATGTCAGTTTAGGGATATTTAAGGTGAAGCTTAAAAGATTTATTTAAATTATTACCACTGGATGTGACTGAATTTTACACCCTTTTCTAAATGTACAGCAGTGTCATTACATCTAATATATCTTCCCATGAGAGCTTAAATGCAACTAAATTTTCAAAAAAGAGATGCAAAAAAAAATCAAATCATAATAACTATGCTTGTCACCAGGAATGCAGCCAAGAAATAGTTTCAACACATAACACCTCTAAATAGCTGTGGAGATGCTGGAGGAGGATTTCTCTTACTGTTGGACAGAGCCAGGCTAGCTGTTTTCTGCTGTTTCCACTGTTTCCTTTATGCGAAGCTAAGTTAACCAGCTGCTGGTTGTCGCTTCATTCATATTAGCACACAAATTTGAGAGTGGTATCGATATTCTCATCCAAGTCTCAGCAAGATTAGTTCTCCAATGGATATTTTTATATTTATCTCATGCTCCCAGCCGGTTATTGATTTGATTTTCTAACTACTTTATTCTTTCTCAAGGAAGGCTAACCCTATTTCTTTGCAAAGTGGGGGGAAATGGAAAGGTAGAGTGTTACAGTGGATTTATATTACTTACAAATGAATACTGAAAATAATGGAAATTTTGAAAATAAAATGTAGAGAGAATACAATGATTGGCTTGGGCAAAGGTTTCCAAATAGACCTGTTTTTCCACAAAACACATTTTTTTCCGAAGTCACACTTTTATAAATATTTACAGTTATCTTGCAAAAGAAATACAGTGTTAAAAGGAGGGAGACTCAACAATAGCATATGAAACAGAAAGAATATCCAACAAAGTGAATATGCAGACACATTTCTGTGAATAAATTGAGCCAAACTCAATATACTAATCGTTATTCAATCATTCTAGGCGGCAAACAAACCAGCATGTGTGTATTGAAGATACGAGGGTACCGGTATGTTTTGAAGATGTTCTGACACTGATATCATGCCCTCATTCATCTCAACAAAGCTCCAGTTTTCTCAGTTATCATTAGTGAAAACTGAGAATGTTTGAAATGATGATCACAAAAAATGAAGAAAAAGAAGAAAAGGGAAGCTTTGGGCAGCGCTGAGGAATATTGAGTGACAGATACCAAAGATATGGATCAGGGCTAAAGAGGCGGGGGTCCTACTGAGTGACATCTGAAACCACAACACAAACCAGGTACTGCATGAAGACTGATACACTGTTTCTCAGTGTATATATTCAACAGTATACAAAACAGCTGTGTTTGTGGTTTTGTGCATGTGCTGGCAGGTTATTGTTTCCATGTGGATATAAATAAAAGATTCAAATGTTGACTTTGCCTGCTCAGCCTGTTTCTGATCCTTACTTCGTCTAATTTTATCTAATTTGCTTCAAGCAAACGGACAGAGCGGATGGAGGAAGTGATCACCAATCTCAGCTTCACATTACCACATACTGTTTCTTCAATAATATGCCACATTCTTCAATTTCACTCTCAAATTGAGGAGATTGTTTTTGTATTTGCAGCGTCTGAGGTATTTTGTAGTACAGAAACCCTTTAAGGGAGTCGATCTGTACTGCTCTTCTGTGAGCCGTTTGTACCAGTTTGAAAATGAAAATGAATCTGGAGAGGTGGAGTTAGAAAGAGGTGTGGAGTTTACCAGACCCACGTGCTCCTTATCTCTGCTTTAGGCTAGCAGCTCAAGGCTACGTTAGCCACTACTAGCATGATATAAGCAAATCTATGAGCTGTTCCTGGTCACATTTCATTGCTGGTAATGTAGGTTTTGACAAGGAAGAAGAATGTGTGGAATAAAAAAAGACGACATTGATTTTGATCTTTTCTTCTCCCAAAATCACAAGTGTTATAGGAATGTAATGCCCGGTGGTGCAGCACAAGTACTTCTCTGACAAAAAAAGATCTTGCATGGCGTGGGTGGGGTTTGCAGAGACTATGAAATGAGGTTGAAAGCTCCTGAAAAAGCTAGCAAGTGATACTTGGAAATTTTAGTTTTTGCTGCTGCACTGCTGCTGTACCTGATGACTTTGGTGATCTGTGACAGTGACAACAGTGTTGTTGGCATTAACCTGAGTACTTGTGTTTTTTTTGTGTATGTATTGTATGTATGTACATATTGTATCGATTGCTGATTTTGTTCATTGTTGTATTCTTTTAGTATTTACTATTACTGACTGCTATATGTAAGCCAAATTGTCCCTAAGGGGTAATAAGTTTTACTCTACTCTGCACTTTCATGTCTGTAAGGGAAATATGAAGCTGCCGCCTGCAGCCACTAAGCTTAGCTTAGCATATAGACTGGAAAGAGGGGGTAGGTAGCCTGGCTTTGTCCTAAGGGAACAAAACCACCCACAAACACCTCTAAAGCTCACTAGTTAACACGTTGTATCTCGTTCCTTTAGTCCACACAAAAACCAAACTGTAAAAATGACACATTGTGGTTTTATGTGTGGTTATTTGCCAGACTATTTTTTGGCAGGGAGCAGGAACTTCCTTTAGTCCTGTCACTGTGAGGTTCCCAGGCAACCAGTGGAGAAAAGAAAACACTACAGAGCTAAATAAGATGCTAATATAAATCCTTTTGCAAGGGTTATTTATAATGTTTGTGAAAGGTATTTACAAGCGATGTCATGCTGATAGGAGGCAGTAGATCATAAAACGCTTATATTGATCATTTTGAAAAGGCAATGACAAACAATGTATTTTGTCTGACAAAAAAAAAAAAAAAAAAAACAACAACAACAAAAAACACGGAAACATTTTTTGTCTAAGTACTACTTCCAAGGTCAATGTTTAATGTTTTGTCAGATGAATATATGGGTCTAGCCTGACTTTTACCCCAGCGCTGTTAGGTGTTACATTGTTACACTGATTTGGAGGCTAAACAAATTGAGCACATATTCATTAAGCAGGAATATTAACAGCAAAACAGATGGAGGGAGGCTTAATGACTGGACATTTAACAGGTTAGTCAGCATTTTGGCAACTTTTACAGAAGCTGAAGTTGGAATCAGTTGTAACCTCATGGTGTTAGCACACAACTGATGCCAGCTCGATTTGTTAGAGAAACACAGTTAATGGAAACTCATAAGGTGAAGGTTTATTTTTTGCTACATTGAATATACTTCACGTGTGTTTTTTTTTTCGTAAAGAATCCCAAATGCCTTTCCCACCATTAAACTGTTTCCAACTCTGATGGGGAAAGAGACCCATAATCAATACGGCCTACAGTGAGCATTGTGAAAATTTTGCGACAGACCTGCTGTTTTTCTCTACTTGACTGTGTGTGGTTGGAAAAATCACAGAAGCCTCATTAAAAGAGAGTTATTCCATACAGCCGCAATATATACAGTAATTACTAAATTCTTTATGTTGTATATGTGCTGAAGCTTTTATATGTAATTTTGCCTCATTGATCCATCTTGTTTTAGCCTCCTTTTTCTTTGTCGCCAACAGGTTGTATAGAAAATATAATAAAGTCAATATATAGTATTTCACCAACAATATGTATAGTACAATCAACCCTAGTGGTGATATTTCAGGAGATATATGGCTTTTCTTTAGCTGGAAAACCTGCCCCAGTGTGTCATTACACTGCTACTTATCTCACCATTCTCCTCTACAGAGTGTGTGACTAATTTCTGCCTGAGCTGACTTGGAATGTCATAGTCAAAGTCAAACCTCCAGCTTTGGACAATTCCCAGCTTACCGCAGGGACCACAGAAATGCAATCCAAATCCAATTTGCCCTGTGATTGATTACTGTGCTCACTACTTAATTAGGTGCGCAGCTAGGCTAATAACTGATGTAGATACATAGGAGCCATTTCCTTCAGCTTCCATGTCAACATACTATTGACCTTTCCAGCTGCGTATGTCCACGCAGCATCACTTATCTGTCTCTGTCATGAAAAAAAAAACAAACACATTTGTCCCTAATGCCTCTAATATGCAGATAATCTGCTAATTCATCTTCTAAGCATTGGATCCTTTTGTAAATGAATTTAAAGATTTCACTCCTCTATACACTGTAAATGCTCTTCTGTTTTGTGAAGTGACCTTTGCAAGGAAGCCCTCTTGACTGTGTAGCAATAATAAAGGATAGGATTTAAAGGAGACAGATGAGGCCATTTACTTATATCTAGAACCAATCCTTTGCTCTTATCAGAGAAATGACAGCCTCCTGGATGATAACACAAGGTGAGCTAGATAAATACACACAGCTAATTCAGGTTCAGAGGGAGCATTTGGTAGGATGTGATGTAGCTTTAGACAAAGAGTAAAGCCTCCTCCTTGACCTGTGATTGGCATGAGTAAATGTTTTGGGTGTAAAAGTGGGCCAGACAAGAGATATTTACCATCCACACCAAAAGTTTTGCAGCTGGACTGAACTATGAACATGTCTACACGAAGCTGATGTTTTCCTTATTTGAAAAATGAGCTTTATGAAGAAGGCAAAATCTTAAAACACTGGCCTCGCATTTTTTTGTGGACAAGGAAAACTATTATTTGGGAAGACAATGATGTAAGAACATATCGTTCATGGCTAACCAACAGCCTAGGTCAAGTAGACTTAGCTAAGGTTAGTTTACTGTAACGTAGTCATGGTAAAAGGGTAACTTCAACCCTTATGAGAGGTACATTTGGACACTTGCTAAGGGAATAGGATAATTTTGTACACTTAATGATAGCGATACACAAAAGAATTTGGATACATTTTGATTTTGGCAATTCAAATCAGTATGGTTATTTCTCATATTTATGATATAGAATTGGGTGCTGTTTATTGAATATTGCAATTATAGTGCAATGTTTACTCTTAATCAGCCCTTCGGTTGGACAGCTGAACCATTGGTACCTAAACAATTGGTTGTTAAACCTTTTCATGTCAAGGAACTCCCAAATTAATATGTAACAAGCCAAGGACCCCCATTTACCCCCGCCAAAAAAATCCCCCCCCCCCACGTTTTCACAGATGAAAAAAAACCTAACTAAGAAAAATTATCCTGGCAAAACTTTTTCTTTTTTCAACTGTTCTTAAGTCATAAACACTCACTTTCCTCTCAGGGCTTCCTTAGCAAGTGGTATGTGTTAAAATAAAGAAAAATGTGCTGTGAGAATGTGTGTGTACATCTTTGCCTGCTGTACACCATGAGTACACCGACTTATGATAGCAGAGTGATGAAGAAATGGGTCAAAGGGAAGAAGAAAACCACAGAGGGCCTTTAAACAACACTTTATTTGGATCGTTAATCTTTTAAGTAGTTCACATGTTTCACCAAAGTTCCATGTTATTTATGGATGTGAGTGTATTTTAACCTCTCTGTCAAAATGTTTTTATTCTGGCGCCAGTATTTAGGTTTACATATTGTCACCCCCGTGCATCCATACCAGAAGAGCAAAAATATATGAGTCACAAATTTGACCTGCTCATGTGTCATCATCAATCAATGGCTCATTATGTTTCACTACATGCTATGAAACAATTAAAAGACATGGGAGTGAGAATGGGTTGAAATAGGACAATCTTTCAGAGAGTAAGTAGACACATATTCATGTCTGCATTTAAACATTTATAATTATACTTTATACTTATACTTGATTTAGTAGTGTTTATATTAATAATTAGCCACTGTCGTCATCCATAACCCTCTGTATAATTCACCTTAACAAAAACAATCACAGCAATGCTTTAGTCACTTTAGGAGGTTGATAATCTCAAAGTGAACTCATGTCATCACTCAAAAGGTCAAACACTAAAATTAGTTTCACAAGGATAGCTAAACAAGTACACACAGAGAAACAGCACATCTGGAGGGAAAGCAACCACAAGTCTGCACTCAAACATGCACCCTGTCAATTAAATGTAACTGACATGTTTTCCACTGAGGAAAAACCTGACCTCCCTGTGCCTCATCTACCCCACCGCAACCCACACACATCCATCTCCATTTATCTCAAAGGATCCCGAGCACACGAGCCTTAAATCTACAAGTAAGCCTGCTTAATTATAACGAACCATCGGCTCCGCTCAAAGCTATGAATTATATTCCATAACACTGTCCACAATCGATTTGTAATATCTCATGTGATAGCTATCAACTGCTTAAATACAAGCAGCAGGTTCAGAAGCTGAGGGCACCCAAGCCCACTGGTGGAAGATGGATGGCTTCACAAGAGCCGAATCAATACGCATCCCACACAAGCTGGGAATCAAGCTAAGGACTAGCTGCTCTCACTTCAAAATGAAGAAAAAGATCAGGTTGTTTGAAGCAGCCCACTGCTCTGCCCTACTTTTTTTTTCTAATTTTATTATTTATTCCAATACACAAATGTAAATAAGGGATGTAGGTTGTCTGTGTCTGTGTCTGTCTGTGTGTGTGTGTGTGTGTGTGTGTGTGTGCGCGTGTGCGCGCGTGTGTGTGTGTGTGTCAGTACATTCCACACTTTTCAGTTTGGAAAGTTGTATACAATATATGGGGGAGATAATGCAAATACCCCTACCACTACAATGAGTACTACCACTCAGATTATCATTATCATTATTATTATCATCATTATTAATATTATGATTGCAAAAAATTTACTACAGAGTCACTACCTTCATCTCTGCAGTTCAGCAGATATACACACTTAGAATTAGAAATATTGACAATGTGAAATTTAAATGCACAGTATCAATAGCGATAACAGTAACAATAATTTTGTGTGTTGTTATAGTATTTGCATGTGTTGTTGTGTGCAGAAGACAAATGCAATAATAAATGAATGCTAAGATAATTTGAACAATATCAGTATGAACACTACTAACACCAATACTGAGGTTGTACTATTAGAGTCCATTTTTTCAACAAAGGGTTTTAACAGAGGTTTGATGAGAACATTTTGATTAGACCAGTCCAAATTAATTTCAAAATTCAAGGCTAGAGCTGGGCTTTTTTATTTCATTGTTAAGTGTGACCAACAAATCAAGTTTGTTATTGATGGAAGTGAATACACTGACCTCAATTTCTGCAGTCTGCAGATTGCTTGTGTCTGTGTCTTTTTTTGCGCTTGTTTGGGTTGGATGCTTCTTCCTGGGGTGTAGTTGTATCTATTTTGCAATAATTGTAGTAGTGACTCATGTATGCTTCTAGGTGTGATAGTTCCTCAAGTATGCAAAAATTACATTCTGATTATTGTCAGTGGACTTCCATGTGGTTCAATGAGTTATGTAATGTAAAACATTTGGACAATGTCTAAAAGTAGTCCAAAAAGTAGTTAGCGTGCATGTTCTACCCTATAGCTAAATTATCATACATGAGAACAGAAACAAATGTTTTGTTTCTAAAACACAGGCACAAGACTCTCTCAGTGCCTTGACCAAGGGAACTGTGTATGAATGTGTGATGTGAATGGTGTCACTTGCAATGATGAAGCCACGGAGAATTATTACTTGATTCCACAGTCGGACAGAGCCTTTTAGCCTATTCAAGCTAGTTTTTTTGGTTTTCCAGCTCACAAACTCGGCAGCTGTTTTCAGCAAAAAGCTCTTTGACTGTACGCAAAACGTTCATCAAAAACAAAAATAAGCAAAAGTTGGCTACTCACTAGTGAATAAAGTTGAACATCCAACAGCTACATGGCCAGGTAATTTCCTCTTAATTTGGTTACCAAAACAGAGGTGAAAGGGGAGTGAAATTTAAAAATGTCAGGTGGCTAGAAACAAAATGAATAAATGCTAATGATGCTCTATCTCTGCTGGATCTGTAAATAGGAGACTGTCCTAGGTTGTCTGTGCAAGAAGCTTATTACGATCCATAGTTACGTTTTATTGTTATGACCTCTAGTGGCTGTAGTAATTATAAAGGGAGCAAAGGAGAAACTCAGGTGATGTTGTAAAAAGAGCAACAAAGCCCAGGTTAGGAGAAGGCTGGGTTGGATGGATGGGTCGACAAATTACAGGACTTTCTCACAGGAGATTGATGTTCATTTTCAATGTTAAAAAAGTACGTATTTTAACCCAAACCATGATTTTTTCCTGGAGGATTTGTTGTTAAATGGGCAATTGCCTGCCAACAGGTTCACCAAAACAACTTTATAGGGTTGTTACGGATATTGTGTTTTCTGATTTCTCATTAGCTTTTCCACTTTTTTTTCCACAAAGTTCTGCCTGAGTGGGGCTGTATCAGTATGAAAAGCAGAACAATGCAGATTGGAAACACGACAACAGCACCACAGCTGGTGTTTTTATTTGTACCTGCAGAATAATGGGGTAGAGAAATATTACCATAGGGGAAACGGCCCACAGAAAGACAACGTGTAGTGAAGCTTGAGATAAGCTAACTCTATATCTCAGCTCTGCCCTCAAATCCAAAAGCCGCCTTCTGGTCTTTAATCAACTGTGTATGCATATCAGTGCCACAGACAAACAAACTCTCACGCTGCCTACAGACCTGACTGTGTTTTTGAGTTGTTTTTGTCTCTTTTCCATGAGATTCTAAATGTACTCGCTTCCAGCCCCACCCCCCTACAATACTCACTCAGTAGGAATAATTTAATTTGTTGCGATTTTCCACCCAGAACATTATCTATGTGAACAACACTTGAGCAATCACTCACTAATTTTGTTCAGGCTATCCAAAGAGATTAAGGGAATCACATCTTGGAGGAAACACAAGGAGTGCGAGGCTCCACATACTGTAGGAGTGTGTGATTTCTTGGAGCACCACGCTTAATTTGCGTCACTCCCAAAAGTTGGTTGCTATTTCTGCTCCTCCACCCATTCACAACGCCTTAAGAGGAGGCTGGTAATCACTGCAATTAACAAACGTTCTTCTAATTAAGGCTTTGCTTGGTAGTGCCTTAATGAACCGGACAATACTGACAAATTAATCCATGCTCAGACAATAAATCTGATTTGACAAAGCACAAAATCATTAACCTCATGACCCAATGACAGTATATAGCAGAGTGTGTGAGATGCAGTGACTGGTTGCAGCTGGGGACAGGGCTCTTGTTGGCATCTTCTTTGAAATAATTACAATTTTTCTTTTCATTTCATTTCAAGTTTTTGTGTTGCTGTGATGTTTTACATACTTTCAGAGACTGTCAGGAAAGCTTTTACAATGCCTAACAGTGCTGTTCAATCCATTACTGACTGTGTTTTTTTAAATACTTTTCTTAATACTGTAGAACTGGCTACACCGGTGATAAAAACCAATGTAAGCAGACGCTATATGACCAAAACTATATAAACATATGTCCACATGCTTTTGTGTACTTTTGTTCTGGCGCTGTTTGGCAAGGTTTGGATAAGACCCCTTTGTTCCATGCTGGACAGAACTTGACTGGCCTGCACAGAGCCCTGACCTCAACCCCATTAATCACCTTTGGGATGAACCGGAACGTCGACCGTGAGCCACGCCTGTTGACCCAAAATCAATGGCCAACCTCACTAATGCTTTTGTGGCTGAATGGGAGCAAAAACTGCATATTGTGGAAATTCTTCCCAGAAGAGTGGATGGTATTGTAGTTGTGGTTTTGAAATGGAAAGTTCAGCAATCACATATGGATGTAACGTTTGGGTGTCCGTATAGTTTTGGCTATATACTGTATTTACATCCCAGCTACAATTGTGTTTGATAGCAGATTTTTTTTTGAGCAAAGAAATCATAAATAGTAAATTTCAGGTTTTGGTTTCAGCTCAAGATTTAAACAGGCAGGGTTTCTATCTAGACTCACCATTCTGTGCCAGTGTTGAATAGTCATACAGCTCAGTGGCATTGTTCTCTGTTTTTCTCAGACTCGCTGCACTGCTGCTGTCACTCTCTCCACCTACATGTTTACAGTGCACAGAAGCCTTTTGTTGCAGACTGTTAAAAGCCATTCTGGGAAAAACAGGAAATTGCTAACTGTAGCAAAAGTTTACAATGCAGGTTGAGAGGAAATGGGTACATGAAAAATGTAAATTGCAACACTTCAGCTACTCGAACACATATTGTAAATCAGACAGTTCTGATGTAGAACAATGTCAGAGCATCTGAGTGTGGATTTATGCCACTCAAGACTGCATCAGCCAAAAAAAAAGTAAATAGGGCTCCAGACCCCCAGGGGGCACAGAAGTTCCTGTTCCACTAAAAGTTTTGTTAATTTGAATAACTGCAAATTTGTTTGGGATTTTACACTGCTAAAATACAACATCAATACAACACAGCTGCCATGTTCAGTGTCAATGAGAATGAGGCAACAAGGTATATACACCATGCGAAGATTGGCAACACATAGTGGGGTCAACAGGGGCACAAGACAAAATTTGGCCCCTATGTTCTCGAACCAGTTAATCATATAGTGATGTATCATATAGTGAAAATTTGTACCCAGTCATCTCATGCACACTTGGTTGGTAGTAGATGCATCTTAGTAAAAAAAGCCTTTGTTAGAACTTCAAATAGCACAGTCCAATGGGAGGACCAGAACTTGTGCATATTATTATCCTCAAATCTAATCTTGAAACCAGACAGACTCTGTTCTCAATTCTTCAGAGAGTCTTTCACTGCACCGTGACTGCTAAATTAAGCAGTGCGTGCCATGCTTTGTGGTGCACGACTCCCAACCAAAACAGGTCAGCCAGAAGGAGAACAGAGATCCACATCTCGCTTCCCCCAAAGTCTCGCAGTTTAGTTACTGCACCCACAGTGTGTGTGTATGTGTGTGTGTGTGTGTGTGTTTTAGAAAATCCCTTTCATACAGTAGATATATGGGTATCTAACTTCTGAAGAAACTGAATTCATAAGTCAAGTTTAAGGTCTCACTATGAATAAAAAAATAGTGTTCGTAAGCTTATAAAAATCTTACAAAATGTAAGAAGTTTCAAAACAGACTCAGGAATGTTTTGCAAAATTTGACACTCCATAAAAATTATCGAAAATCTATGATATTTCTTTGTCAAACTGAATTTTCTTCGAAGACTCTACTCCTTTTTATCCTTTCTCCCCTCATGATGTTGCTTAGCAACTTCCAGAAATCACAAAAAAAATAAACAGTAATTACAGACAGTGGCATTATGACTTGTGACTTGGGTTGTGTAAATCAGGCCAGTGGTCACTGGGATATATATAACAGAAATATTAAAAAGCCAAATGTATGACTCATAAACACAACATAGTCACTTTCATTTCTCACATTTTGTTGACTTTGGGTCCAAGCCAGTGGTCATAATAGGAGCATCTCTGAATTATTGTGATTAGCATAATTCTCCAAATAGTCTCCCACACACTTTGCATAGCTTTGTAACATTAGCCCGTATTAAAAGATTGATTCAGCCTCTGATATTCCACAATGAATGTGACCTATAGTGATGTTTGCCGCTGTAATCCGGCGGCAGAGGAATGCTCTTTGTGACTATGCTATGCACCCGCACACTTATGCATTCTCAATAATTCAATGTGCTCCCAGAGACTTTGGCGGAGGAATGATCTACAATGTGGCCCATATTGGGAATAGCACTTAGACCTCATCCTAGATATTGTTTGTTTGGTGCATAGTCAATATTATGGCAGCTCTATCTGTATGATTGATAAGATCCTCAGTATGAGCCCCAACTTTCCATTAGAGAAGAATGCCTCCCACTGATTTATGCTGTCATGCGAGCATCTCATTTCCTCATAATCCTTTGTTTTTTTTAACCATGTTTACCGTTGGGTTCCGTTCTCCTCTACAAGGAGCTCCTTTTAACAGTATATACTCTTCCGTCCTTTTCTCTTGTAGCATTCCTTCATTAAATGTTTTAAGAGTTGGTAGCTGCCATGCTCTTGGGAGCTAGATTAAGTGTTGGATAAACTTCTTCATTTCATTTATTTACTCATTTGTGCAGAGTGCGGCTCACCATGCTAGGTGTGTTTGTGTGATCATGGGCTAACACACACATTTCTCTTGGCAAGGGGTCACAAGGGACACCAGTGAACATCTGTTCCTGGAGCGGTGGGTTCTCCCAGCAAGGCAGACGGAGCTACCGGTGCTACAGTGTGTGCGTGTCTGAGTTTGTGTATCTTCTCAGAAACTTAACAGCCAAGAGGCCATATGGACACTCTTATTATTTATTTTTCTCAGGAACAGATGAACTCTTGCTATCATTAGCAAATTCTGTAGCAAATTCAGCTAACTACATCGTATCTCCATGTCAGTGTCATTATGTCATCTCAATATTGAATTGTAATTACTTAGCAGACATTTTGGTTTATCCAGTTCCTGTAATAATCAGAACTTTTTTCCGCGGGCTCTTTTTTTGAAAACTGAACCATCACCTGATTGAATGTAATTGTTCAATGACTGGAAAGCTTCATACTCTGTCCCCTTGAACTGTTGCTGTTGCTGTTCCATTCTGTTTTCAACTAAACCCCGATGGCAGCAGAGGGAAATCACAATGCCATGGGTAAATTGCTTGTATGTTTAATTCTGTATGGATGGGAGAGTTAGTGGACTGCGGGGAGCCAGGAAATGTAAATGAATTTTATTATACCGATGCATGCATCTCCTTGACTGGCTGAATTCATTTTGGCCATTTGTGATTGTGAATTATATGTGGAGTTTCAAACAGTGAACTCTCAGGGAGCAGGAAGTCTTCCCTGATACTGCCGGCGTTACTGGGCAAGAGGAAGCTCAGCTAATTGAATTCTCCAGTCTAGAGACCCACCACTGGCCAAACAGTTGACTCGAATTCATAAGCATCATTCATTAACAAAGTCCAACTGACTCTCGGCGGAAAAAATGACCAGTATCAGTTCACATTAATATTCAAATTCCTTTTTCACTTGGTTCATTGTTAATCTTCATTATCTCTTCCAGATAAATTTGGCAAATCTGGCAGTTTATCTAAAACTTCTGAACCTTTATCGTCTTCACCTTACAAAGCAATTATCTATAGTGCTGTGATGTTCTTGTGTTATATTATAGTGCTCTCAGTTTATTCTCTAGTAACATCTCTGGGGGGAAAAAAAAAAAAAAAATTACAGTGTAATGCACATGTCTGCATTACACTACTGCCAGACAGCTGTGAAAAATTTCCACATGCAGATGGATTTTGTGGCAAAAACCTGAGACTGTGGTAAGCAGTAGCAAGGTTCTTGTTAGCAATGCCAAATATTATGATACTACTTTTAACCTTTTTCCATTTACTGTAGTATTATATTTGATGAAGTATACTGGCAAACACACAGGGCTTAGCAAACACCTTCCCAATGTGAGAACATGCACAAACTACAGAAGTAAGCCTTAATGCACCAGTGTGTGCAGTTTCTTTCAAAGATATATGACTTTCAACTGAAGTGGCAGGCTGTGCTGGATACGGAGTAAAAATTGCTAATTAGCACTAAACACAACGTATAGCTTAGACTGATTTTAATATTTTGATTTATTCCCATCAAATTGAATTCAAATTTTTAACCTGATGATGGCACTACAGGAAAAGTTAAGGGTCCAACAAAGTTATTATAGTTCATTCTGTGGGGGAAGAATAGTGTCTGTACCAAATTTCAAGGCAATCTATCCAATAGTTGCTGATATTTCAATCTGGAACAAAGTGGTGGATCTAGTGAGCAACTGAGTGGCAGACATTGCTATCCCTTCAGCCTCTGTGCTAGCATGGCTCAGCCAATGGATTTTGTGTACATCCAAAAGTCATTCCTCAGATTAAAAGAAAAAATAACAGTACCCAAACAGGTGATGTATGTGTTTTTGTTTATGTTGCCATTTGCACAAATATGTCTATGCCCAACCACTGGTTATCTGTGGAGAATCAGCACAGATTGTTCCAAAAGCTTACATCAGTGAAAAACTAGTCTTGCCAACTCTTCATAAAAGTTTTGCCACTAGCCTAGCTTGTACAAAAAGCTGCTGCTGGTTCCTGTCTTTTTCCTTGAGGTGAATTGTAAACTTTGTTATGATTTTGAGACAGCACAGACAACTTTCACTCTTTCACTGCCTCAATGTGTTGTAATTGTGACAGAGGACCACTTTAATTTCCTGCACACAGTGTATGGTGTGCCCAGTGTATTATATTTTGTCTTATTGGAGTATAAGACAAAATATTGCTCGAGCTCTTGTAATATTCCAGAGTTCATTTTTCCTATTATAAAGTTTTGCCTGTTGTGTCTCAGTTTGGGTGTAAAGAAGTTAATATCAAGCTTAATACAAAAGTAAAAATGAGAGTGGTTGTTTATGAGATTTATGAGATTTCCCGTCGCTGGAAGAGCCGTTGCCCTCAGGTGGTGTGTGAACATTACATAACAGACGATATAGGGCAGGGGGGATGGAGCTGGAAAAGACTCAGAACAAGAAAGCAAGCAGTGGCTTTCTCCAGAGGCCTGCATAGGAAAACAGAGAAATGATCCTCATGATACATTGAGAGAGGTTGTTTGAATATCACATAATTGAAAGCAAAATATGGAGTAAAGAAAGAAAATATTGTTTTTGAATAGAGAACAGTATTGTGAGTGTGTGGGTCTTAAGTCAAACTCCCTCTAGTAGCTGCTGTGATGAACAGATGTCAAAAACTTTACAGTTGTTATGAGTTGCTAAATCTGCTCTCAAAACTTTCTAGCACTGAGAAAGACATTATTATGTTTCACTTTACAAAGCCTTTTGAACCCAAGTGAGTTATCCTTTTCCCTGTCTCAATGAGACAATCAATGAAGGGCAGGCGAGGAGGAGGAAAGTGTCCATGTTTTATTCACTCACACAGAGTGATATCAAGCCTTGTTGGAAATCCCCGTCCTGGTCCCTGGGGCAGACTGTTGTGGTGTGCTAATGGATTTTGCAACAAGGGCGCATCTCTGGGAGGTTTGAGGATGCAATTATGCCGGTAATGGTAGTACCACTGCAAAATGAAAGCATCAGCAGGAGCGAAATGATCATATACAAGACGCAGTGTGCAGCGTGACAAGTTTTATCACGTGTCTTTAATCCTAACTTCAACTAACATTCTCTGTCGGAGACACAGTGTATCGACCTATTGACAAAGATAGATGATTATTTCAAGATTATCATCATTTCCAATATCAGAACTTAATGTTTTACAGTTGATTATGACAAGGTGAGTGTAGGAGAAAATCATGTTTCACTGCGCTGAAAGGCTATAATTCATGTAATGCTCCATAGAAATCCCTTTTCCTTGTTATCTGCGATAAGTGTTTTCAGACAGGAGGCTTTTACTGTGAACAGTACTGTCACTGCATGATTCTCACTATGTTCACTTTCTTGTACAGAATGTACCCTGAGTTAGAAAACCACTTTAGATACTATCGAAGATACTAGTGAATATTTTACTCTGAATTTCACCTCATACAAGGAACAGAGCATATTGTATTAAGGACTGAATAATGCAGACAACCTTCAAAGAGGCAATAGGTAATAATAATTCAAAGGACGATAACAGTAAAATGCTTGACTTGAAGTTATTATGTCTGACAGGCTTTGATGTTGATGGTGCCGATCTTCTCTCCAAACACATGTTCACATGATAAGCACCGTGCCAGGAGGGGAGCTCTACATACAGCCAAGCTCACAATCTGCCTGTGATGTTTCTCTCCACTGGAGTTGTTATAATGAAGAGAGAATCAATATGAAATGAGGTCAGTGAGGGGAGATTCAGTTTTAGGACACTGCCAAATCAGTTAAGTAATCCATTAAGTGATAATCCGCTTGATTCTGGAAAAACATTTGTGTAAAATTCCAGTTTTACCAACTACTACTTTTGAAATTCTATTAATTTTGAGGAATTAAATTTCAAAAAAAAGGAAATAAAAAATTTCTGGGGTATTTCTAACACAGTGGAACATTATTATGCAGCATGATATGGAAAAAAAAAAAAGGGATTTTATTTCTCCAGTAATGGCCCTAATGTTTCAGGATCACTTAGTCATGTCCAGCTCAAGTAAAACAAGAGGGGAAAAAAAATGTTTTTAAAACCTTTTTAACTAAAAAGAATAATATTCCATCATTTATGACTGTTTATGGGAGCCTAAATCCGCTGAAAATATAGCAATTTTGTTTTCAACTCAACAATCTGGTGATAATTTAAAGACTACTTAAATAAATTAGTGGAGAAATATAACAAATGCTAATGTTTACAGGCAGGTGTATTGCATGTTACAGTTACAGTGAGACAGTTCCTGCCCTTTCATGTGCTGTGACATGTTTAAAAATGCCGAGCAGGCCCACTTGACCTTGATTTTGGATCAAGATGGCAAAATGGAAAGATCTAAGTAACTTTTAGACAGGGTTCAAACAGCACCCACTGGCAACGGGCTCTCTGAATGGTTTGATATGTATAAAAATGATATGAAATATACGCTATGGCCTTCACAGTAACCAGATCAAACCAGTTTAACATCTAAGGGAGGCTTTCGATTGACGTGTTGAGAAATGCTCTCCACCACCATCATCAAAACACCAAATGAGGGACTATCTTTTGGATGAATGCTGTGCAGCCCTCCTGTAGAGACTTGGAGAATCAATGCCAAGTACCACTGAAGCTGTTCTGGAAGCTCAGTGTGGCTCAAACCCCTGCTAATACACTTTATGGTTTGTTACTACTTTAATTGGACACCTTTCTGCTTTTTTGGGTATTTTTCTTAAATAATGACAAGAATCAGAAACAGCATTTTATAGGAACTAAAAAGAGAATGAGCAATGGCTCCCTACACTACCTAAATCTCATTTTCATGGCCCAATTTTCATGGTGGCACAACAAGCAGTGCTGGCAGAACTCCAACAGTTGGTATTTTCTTGACCTTGAAAGTCACTTTGCCCATCTGTGTGGTATTTTGGTGCCCAGTGCAGAGCGCACGGTGCACAGGTGGGAGGAGAAGAGCAAACAGGTGGAAGGTTCATTCAAATGAGGCAAGACAAAGCGAGTCATTGGTGTTGTGGTGGAAAATGTGTCTTAGACTTTGCCCTGAAAACAGACATCTCAGAACCACATCTGTTTCTGGCGCAAAATCAATCTGCTGGCAGCCTGTTGATTTTAAATCAACAAGAACAAACAAAATACTTGGAGGAAATGCACAACAATAAGGCAATAATGCCAAAAACGAAAATAAACTTATTTAATTAAGCACATATGCAGTATGAAAAAATAACAATGTGGTTAAAGCGGGAACACCGCAAAAGCAGTCTGCAGCGATCTATAAATTAATATGAGTGGTTCCTTTCAGTAACTGCTATTTCCACAAGTTCATTAAATGCTTTCAGCCATCTGAAGGCAGCAAGACAGACATGCTGATAAATCTGCTGCCTTTGATTTAAGAAGTGCTGCATCAGAGCGCAGTGGCATTATGTACAGCCTTCCACTGTGTTTACTTACATTAAATCCCATGCAAGCGTGTAGGTGTATGGGACTGCTACAAAACACACACATACACCTACACACACACACCTACACACACACACACACACACACACACACACACACACACACACACACACACACACACACACACACACACACACACACACACACACACACACACACACACACACACACACCTTGTTGTAACTCAGTATTCTGGATCCAGTTGTGTGGGAAACATTGGATTACTGGAGCTCATTAATCCTCTGCATCACAGCCTCCTTTCCAACTTTTTTTTTTTTTTTTTCATTCAATAGTTCATGTTTTATTCTTGAAATGCATTACATAGCAAACAAATGTATCACATTTTAAGATTTGATGTAACCAGTACAACATGATCTCCTGGAGAAGCTGATTCTACATTTGCTGAACCGTTGTCCTCATGAGTCACTGTAATAGGCTCAGCTGTTTCAGAGCAGCAATGTGCTGAGAGAAGAATATATTCATTAATCACCACACCCTCTAATCTATATTCAACTTCAGCCAGCCTTTTTCACTTTGAGTTGCTGAACCCACATGAACTAAAACAGCAGGTGCACCTGGAGACGCTGCACTTAGGTTCAGTGAGCTTAAGTTTAGCCTGTTAGCACGCTAAAATTTGCTATTTAACACTGAATACAATGAACAGCTTAGGCTGATGGGAATATCATTAGTTTTGCAGGTATTTTTATTATTATTAGTAAACCATCCCATCCTTGTCGAGCCATCTCACTGTGAACAAAAAGTATCAACCTACTGGTGATGTCAGAGAAAAAGACCGGGAAAAAAGTCATTAGGATTCATTCTTTGGAAACTATAAATATCTGTACGAAGACTAGAGTTTATTCCAATGATACCATGACAAATACTGAATTCTTGTAATTTTACCTTTGCAAGGATGACCTTGAAATTACTTCCATCTTAAGGCCCGACCCCAGCAAAGAGTATTCAATTGCTGTCAGGGCTGCAGTCAGGGCAGTGACACGTGCTTACATACAAGCTGTCCCCAGCTTCATCTACTGGATGTAAAGTAATAGCCGAGCAAGAACTATCAGTGAAACACGAGTCGTGACAAAGCAAACGTGCTGTGGATATAGTTTTCAAGACCATCGACTCAAATGTAGAGTGTGTGGCCTCAAGCAATAGTGTATGTGAAGAAGACTTGTTGTATACTACAGAACTTCTATGATCCTCAACTTTTTTGAGAAATTTTAAAAATGAAACTTACATTTTCGGATGTTGGACAGCTACTTTACATTTAAGCAATGTTGTGGCAAGATTAATTATTTTCAAAGAAACAGCAAGTGCCCATAGGATACCAAAACTCAATAAAACAAATACATGAATGGATAAATAAAATAAATAAATAATTAATTAAACTTCCAACATTATTCTAAAGTGGACCATAGTGGATTAGGCATAAAAAAAAGGGTATGACAGAAAAATCCTTGCCTCTTGCACCAGTGAACATCCTATAACAGACAGCTCAAATCTATTTATCAACTACAAGCAAAACTCACTTTTAATGGTGCAGAACCAGTCAAAAATCATGGTTGATGAAAAAGTTGAGTCCTTAGGAGTCATGCAGAAGTAAAAGTAAAAATGGTAATGGTTTCCATGCTAACATGCTAACATTGATAATGTTAACATGCTGTTGATAGCAGGTAAGGTTTACCAGGCTGTTCACATTTTAGTTTAGCATGTTAGCATGCCGAGATTTGCTGACATGCAAACTAGCACTTAACACAAAGTACAGCTGAGGCCAATGGGAACGTCATTCATCTTCCAGGTAGTTTCGAAAATTTATGGGCATTTAAAAGTATTGCACAGATTGAAATTTGGACGTGATGAGCACACTACACGAAAAGTCTATTACAAATCCATTCTGTGGGGAACATGTATGTGCCAATTCTCATTGCAATCCAGTTCAATAATTGGCCAGCCGACTAACCAACATTGTAATCCCAAGAGCATGCTAGCAAGGCTAAACGTTCCAAAATTTAAAAAAAATAAAAAAATAAAATAAAATGGTCGGTAGAAATAAAGAAAAATACCTGCAGTAAATCAATTAAAAACGCAATAATATTGGGAATGTCATTCTACTACATGTGCAGTGCAACACAGTGATTCATTTATGTTATATCATAACTGGTCCACTATGTGGACCATATGATATTTACTAGAAAGAGAAAATAAGAATAAGCAAATCACCTACGTATGGAGTCATCAGAGGAAAGTAAAACTGCTTCATGCATGTCATTTTGGCAAGACAGCGGCAATACCTGAGGCTTCCTACAGGCCAGGTCTGCCCCACTGGAGTCTCCCCAGGGCTTCTACCCACCACCTGTTCTCCCAGCTGTGATGGAGCAGATCCAAAAGCCCTCTTTAGTATTCTAAGATCCACAAGGAAGGGAAAGGAACTTTAGTCTAGCGCCATTTCTTTCGATGACTCAATAAGTGACATGATTGAAAGGTACAGAGAATAAAAGAGGATTGTCTGGGGAGCCTGAGAATGTGTCTTATCGGCTTATTATAGAAGCTCCTGTATTTTGACAGGCAGAGCAAATACCATATTTCCACAACATCTGGAAGTGAATTTTATGATGTTGATGACATGAACTTTTTTTGAGGTCTCACTCGATTCCCTGCTGCCTCTGGTTAATGTGTCTCTCCAGCCACAGATTCTTCTCCCATGGGTGCCAGTATATGCTGTCCGTGGTACTCATAACAAACACGCCTTTTCATGTTTGTTTTTGTTCTCCCATTTGGATGCTTATCTCAGGTGGGATTGTGCCTCCACTGTGAAACACTGACATTTGACTTGACTTACTCATTACAAGAAGGTACATGAATATTAAAACACTGTCACAGCTCAGTGCACAGTGACTGGCAGTTCCATTTGAAATTTCCTATTCCGTCATAAATAGGACAGAGAAGGAGAGCATGACGAAGATCAATAACTTCTCCCTGTGCATGTTTATTCTCACCAAGAGCTTACTTTTATGGCACTGTCAAAAATGAACCCCTGTGATACATGTTATTCACAGCAGGAATCAATCTTTTCTATGTGAAAATACTGGTTGGTCTATACACTGCGTCAGTTAAGCTAGTCTACCGACCTGCAGTCATGTGAAATGCATACTGCTTAAACAAATATTGACCAATCAAGGCCCTGGTCTTGAGTAGATGGAAGGAAAGAGCATTCTTTTGTTTAGTCAAGAGGATAGAACAATGCCATTTTCTGCTGTTTTCTTTTTTTAAAAACAGAAAATGGCTCTTAACATTTCTCTCATTCTAAATTATACTGTCATTTGTTAATATATGCAGTTTCTCCCCAAAACTATTAAAATGAATATTGCATAAAACTATTTATTTAAAGAAATTACAGCAGAATTCTTAAAAGCCATTAGTTGAAAGATTTTCCAACACCCCTGTCCAGAGATAATGCATATCTCTTCACCTCCGCTTATGGCTTTGCACTGACTTCAGATCTGGCCACCTTTAAATTTGCCTTGCGTTCTGTATAAAGAAAAAATGAAAACATCAGTGGAAAGCAAAGGAAAATGTCAATTTCTGCACATTTTTATAAAATGTCAATGTTGCAATGTTGTGTAACTGTTCTATAGCCTGAAACAATCTTTCTGTCATCTGGAGTAACTATCAAACACTTAGCAGGTGCTACTACACATAACCACAAAAGACATGATAAAGACTGTTTACAAAGCCACTTGTGCCATCATAATATAAATATAACAGGAAACTGAGTTATAACCAACTTCCCTGCTGACTGTAAATCACTGCAATATGACCAAGTCTGCAGACCTCATAATGCAAAAAGCACAGGCAGTTTCCAATTGCTCTTTTTCAATCTTGATAATGGAGTGAAATTTCAAGAGCAATTATTAAAATGTTGGATGTATGGGAAGGACTTATTGGTAGCCAACTCCCAATGAGTGGGGAAATGTCCACCCATGCAAAAGGGAGTGATGAAGTCAATGCGGTCTGCATGTCCAGCTCATCTCTCTGTTCCCTTCATGTTTGCTGGTACAAGGATGGATGGGGCCCTAATGGCAGCTGAGGAACTAAGCTCAAACAGGCAAGGATTCCAACCTTGTGCTGTTGCAGAGAGCTGGCTTGTTATCAAGGGCAGTATTCTTTGACAGCACATCTTATCAGGTGAAATGGGTATGAAATATTTTGTATTTCTGCTTAAAAGGTGTGCCTGCTTGGGGAGTAATTCAGCTTTTTTGTCCCCCGGGCCAAATCCAGCAGGTGGGTTACACATTCACAAACACATCTGCCGGGAAGAAGTGAGAGGCTTAATCACGGACTAAAAAAAAAAAAAAAAAAAAAAAAAAAAAAAAATGATGTGGTGAATCAGCGCAGTTGTTACAACTGAATAGGAAGAGGCGCTGATGAACACTGTGCCGCCTGCCTTAAGACACTCACGGGAGTCACTGAGAACTTATTCAGTGGTCACAGTTCAGCCAGAAGTTGAACCTCATTAGCATGCGGACATGCAGTCATGTGTCCAAAGGCATTGGGGTGAGCCAGTTGTGGCTTTGTTTCATTTAATTGGATTGCTATTCATTACTTCAAGTCCTGACATCATAATTCTATACTGTCTGCAGGACAACTCACACAACCCCAAAGACTTTCCAAGAATAAATGTGAGCACAGCAGGTTTCCACATTATGTTTCTAACATTCTGCACATTACATAAGGAAAATACTAAATTGAGAATCGTAATGGAAATCATATACATTTTCTCCAATTAATTGGTAGTCGCAACCCTTACCTCAGCTTTTTAAATTACAGAATCAAGAAGGATGAAGTTTGTCAGCTCATAAATATAGTCCAGAAAATACACTGCAAACTACTTTTTTGTATATTGCTACTGCAAGCAACTTTTTCCAGGCAGCACAGGAATCGACAGACTCTAGGTTCAGACCATGGATGTTTTAAGACTGACAGGAGAGCTGTCTCCTTAAAATTACATTTCTATTCAACTAAACTGTTACAGCAATTACGGTTTGTACGAAATGTAATTGCAATGAGTTTATGTCATCTATTAATGTAATGAGGATACGTTGGTAATTTATGTACATGGCAAGTCGCAAATATGTTGATACTGAATGTATCAGTAAAATGTTCACAGACAACATATTTGTTTTCCACCAAAACATCCAATTTTGTGGTACAATGTTCACTTGTAGTGACTACAGCATTCTAAACTTTTTTATGGTTATGTTTAGGCACTCACAACACTTGGTTCAGGTTCGGTAAAGAAGTAGTGTACCCTGCACGTTGAAAAATTACGCTAAAGGGGCCCGACCAAGCGTCCATATGTGACGAGTTGGGAGCGAAAACGTGTTGCATCTCAACGTAAGATCCATGAGGTGAGTGGGTTAGGGTTTAAGTGGCATGGAAGGTTATTATATGATTATAAATCTTTAAAAAAAAAATTAAAAAAAAATTCTGTTTTAAAAAGGAAGGAGTTCACTTGTTTTGGAACGGGCTTCTACCACAAGAATAAATGCTAATATATCAGTAATACTGAAAAAATAACATGCTGGCTGATGACTGCTCAAATTAGAGACTAGTTGCATTACTGAATGAGTTCAATGGCAGTTGTTGGTTTAAAAATATTCCAAAATGTTATTATATCCAGATGACATACTGCTATGTGTGTGATTCTGATACTTCAATTATTACCACCAACCAAAACAAACAAATTCAGTAAATACAGAAAAATAAAATTTACATTACACTAAAGGAGAAGTTTATTCCATAAAGTTTAACAACTGGCCCAGCCTTCCCTTGTCTTTACATGGAAGAACTTAGCTAATTAAAATGAATATATTGCCTGGCTTCTTTACCCAGATTTTCAAATCGTCATGTATACAATTACCCCTAGAACAAGGCTGATTACATCTCTCAAAATAAGGTCAAAGTCCTTGATAACAGGATTTTTTTATTACAGAATAATATAAATACATGAAATCGGAGACAGAAGTTTTAAGGTTATTGTAACAGGTCCTCTTAAAGCTGTGTCCCCGAATTATGATTTTCCCACCTGGCCTTGAACTTAAATCCTTTCCCCTATGGGCAGATAAACAGATTATAGTAAGTGGGGACTTAATAAAAGATAACACTGTTGACTTTTGAGGAACTTAAGGAAAAGATTAACCTATCTGACTCACAGTTTTTTAGATATCTCCAGGCTAGAAGTTTCCTTTTTTTTTTCCTGCAGGGTGTTTATTTCAACCCTTGGTGAAAAGGCATATATAACTAGAATGGCACTCAGTAGAGCACATATCTCTGCCAAGCCCAAACAATCCTACACATCCGTCTAGATCTTATAATAGAAAAAATAAAAAGGAAAAGGAAGTAGTCTGATAACATACATGATTTATTTTTCATAAAACATAGTAAGTGCATCTCTATGTGTAATACGGATTCAGTATTTTATTCCACCAGATCCGGATTGTTATCTGGATCTGCATCAAATTGTAAAAACTTACAGATCTCAACGCCATAAATGTCTGATTTTTGTATTGATGAATGTGCCAGTAACATTATGTATAAATTATTAGTTATGTTCATATTTGTTTTCTACTAAAGCAACTGAAATACAAATAAAGTTGTGTAGATTTCATAGTACTCGAGTAAAACAATGAAATTAACCACAAGTTTAAAACTTTGTTTACTTTTAAGTGTGAATTATTAACCTGTAATATTTCATATCTATACTCTATGATTTTTGACTTGTCATCCCACCTTCTTAGCATGTTAATTCTTTAACAGAAAAAATTTGTCACATTTTTTATAATGGAAAATGAACTGCAGTTACACAGTACTTTCCTTCCTAAGCAGTACAAATTGCTTCACAATGCCTCTCACTCACCCATTCACACACACTTACACACCAATTGCTGCGGTGCTATCATGCAAGGCACTGGCATGGCTATCAAGAGCAATTTGGGGTTCACTGTTTTCTCAATGACACTTCAACATATGGCTAGGCAGAGCTGGGGGTCGAACCAGGTCGAACACAAAACTGTTCACAGACTGCTTCAGTCAAATGTTTTTACTTTGGCTCTATTGAAAATTATTAACATTTTGGAAGTTTTTTTTCTTACCTCCTTTCAACTGGGTTTGTTGCCACAAAAGTTTTAGGAATTGTTTGCTCAGGGAGGGCAGATTAGGATCTGAAAGGAAGCGTAGCGGTTGCTACACACACTCCTCATCGATAGTCTCAAATCTTTGAGACAATTACACCAAAGACTCAAAATAAACGCAACTGTGATTTTTCAATGTTAAACCACTATATGTGTATGTTTTAAAACCTCTTAGCACCAGAGGTTTAGCACCACTTTGTGCCATGGAAAGTACACAGTTACACCCTTCAGAAAAAGCTAGACATGTCATAAAACTGCCAAACAAAAGAGCTACAATTTACAACAAATAGACAGCCTACTGTTAGTCTGCAGTGAAGTGGCTCAACTGGCTGTAGAGTAGACCATGCAACTATATCTTGCACAATGCATCACTTAACATGTCATAATGTCTTTAGTATCCAAAGAGTAAATGCTTGCTAATGCTTTCTAGGACACTTATTCGTCCTTATTTCACTGTGGACTTTGATATCCTTTGATATTTGACTTTATCTAAAAAAAAAAAAAAAAAAAAAAAAGATTTTTCCGCCTCAAACTTAAAGCTGCTGTTCTCATCCATTATTGACAAAGATGCAGTAATTAATTAATGCCACACTGAAAACTGGCAACTGTTCAGTTTCACTAACACTATCACACTGTCAGATGCGGAAAACTAGCTGGATGGCATTACAGCCCTTTATTATAGATAAATGAAATTATTATAAATTATAATTAATACTTCTGGACCTCATTGTTTATAGAAAATTTAATATCATTTGTGTTAAGGATCACAAAGTGATTTTGAGCTGCCTCCAAAAATGCACTCAGTAGATTGACCTTGCTGCTTTTCTTGGAATGTGTCTGCAGTTTTAATAGCACCATTCATAGCAAATAACAGTGGATTCAAGAATCCATTCTTTAATTCATTCTTACAGTCTAGGACAGAACAATCAATATCTGTGAAGATGAACTCTATCTGCCAGATAGACAGAAGACACAAAACTAAAACAACAATAAAATGTCATCCTGATGTAAAATGTTTCTTTAATACCGTAATTGTTTTTGATAGTTTTATGAGTTTAAAAAAAAAAAAAAAAAAACACAACATGTGGACATAGACATGTGATTCACTAGGACGCTCACTGCATTTACCAAATACATGGACTCATTTTTTCATAATTATGAGATCTCAAAATTAATAAAAATGTGTCAAATGTCAAAAATATAATTACGAGAAACTTTAATTTCTCGTAACAAATTTAATTATGTAGAAAGATCTTGTAATTATGAGATATCACAGTTAGGAAATATGGTTCTCCTAAGGCATTCCTCTTTATTTCACCTTTGTACTTCTGTGCCATATGGGAAAAAAAGGATAATAAAATAATTTCAGAAAAAGTAAAAATAGGTAAAGATGCAGATATTTTGAACCACAACTGGGAACAGCTTTTATATACACTTTACAGCTATTGGTAAATTTCCCCACTGCATTAGTTATGTTAATCACTACCCTTTTCACTCTACATTTATAAGATTCCTCATCAGAGTATGTCACCTGCTTATTTATGCTGATGAGCATATGAGCAGTACTAGGTGGTCTTGCCACACACAGCGACATTCTCATTGCTATTGTTGTCCTGTAAATGACTAAGTGGGATACCACTAAACCTTTTGCAAAGTACTTTCTGGTGCGCAACATATACAAATGTAACCTATTTTCTAAGACTACAGTTGTAGTTCATCTGATTTGGATAAAGAGCCACTGAATAAGATGTGATGTCGGTTTGTTTTGATAGTTGTTGCACATGTCTGGGAAGTAATAGAATGCGAAAGAAAATGTTTTCTGCTGCTGAATTTGCTGAAGAGAAGACACAAGCTTGCATTTATCCTGCAAGAGGGAGTTCTGTGAGGAAACATTAGTCAAATAGCAGGATGTTGTTAGCTTAAAAAATAAAATAAAATCAGTGATTGAATGAATTTTCAAATTTTGATTTTGAGTACATCATTTATCATTTCTGTAAGCACATGAGGTAATGGCCTAAAATATAATTACTGGCTGCTTCAGTCTCATCACATTGGACTGGAGCTGCTGAAGTACTGCTCTTTTTATACCTACATTAGACTGAGTGAGCAGTATACAGTAATATTCTTTAAGTCTGACAGACTGTCCTTAGATGAACACGTGGAATTTACATCAAAGTATTATAATGATAATTAACAATTTTGTCATTAGACAGTATACCTGTACAGCCATTAGGTCACAGTATGTGTAAAATAACAATGAACATACAACCTCACCACTTACTTCAAGAACATTAAGCAGAAACATATTTATTTTCCAACCTTTTCACATCTAATTATCCTAAAATTACTACTTTTTGCGTCAATCTGATGTCAGCGTCAGCACCATATTGGGAAAATATACTCAACAGCTGTTGAAGCGAAGCACGCAATTGAGAGAAAATACAGCCAAATCACATCTGCATGCATAACATAATGAAGTGATTGCAAAAAAACACAAGTTGTTTTCTCAGTATTTAACTTCAAGGACAAGTCATCAATGAAGAGTCAAATATATTTTACTCAATTATTTTTATTTTATGTTTTTGTTGGGATTTTTTTATCTATCTTTTTGTTAGGTTTCCAACAGCCAATGCCTTGCTTAGTTTTTTTAAATAGATTTGACCAAAGCACGTCTAAGTTTTGACATTCCCATCTTTGCTCTCCCTCAGTGCCTGCTAATACATAATACCATAAGTCAGATGAGTAGTCAGTTATAGCATCTGGGGCCAAGGTTAGAAGACGACTGAAGAGGAAACAAACCTGCCCTTTAGCAGGACGACTGATTATAAATGTCAAATGCTTAATTTCTCAAAATAAGAAAAAAGCAGATTCATCCTAAATCAGTTCCAGTACAGAGTAGATAAAGCATCAGCAAAATCATCAGAGAGAGTTCACTATGTTCGATAGATGCAAAGATGAGATATGAGATGGAAATTTTATTATTAAGTACCAGTAGCTACTACATCTAAGTCAGGAAAGGCCAACTGACCCTATTATATAAAATATAGTGGTGACTATAGTAATGATCTCCATTAATGAGCAAAAGAGATGAATAGTAAACAGGATGCTAACAGCTCAGAATGGAGGCAGCAACATGACAATGAATGACTTCCCTATAATCCAGAATTGAAAGGATAACTGCTACTCATAACAGTCCTCCTCCTACAACTCACAGGGTGGCTTAGAGTTACCGTACAAAAAGACAAAGCTTTTTTAGCTGTTCACCAAAGCTTTCTGTACAATTTTAAATTGGCCACTTATCATAGAAATGTTTGGTTTATAGACTTAAGTCTGTAAAACCAAAACAGGATGAAGGGACTGGAGCACACATGATATTCTGCTCGTCTGTGTCAGTAAGGACTTGGCTGACAGGTGTTCAGGACTCACAGCTGGAGTTACCAATGACAATCCTGTAATGTCCATTACAAGCTTTTTCAGATAGTAGTTCTACATCAGTAACAATGAGGTATCCTGACATATGAAAATAACTTTACAGGACAGAGTATTATAGCGAGTTGACGGACAATTGTGAAGTAGCTGTAAGGCAGAATGATATGACAAAATAACTGAGTGGATATTTTCCAAGTCAAGTCAAACCCCACAAGATACAAGAAAATATCAGTGACACAAATCTCAGCAAAGGACCACAGAAAAAAAAAAAACAGAGCAATGCAGAAAACAAAACAACCAGACAATAGTTCAGTTCAAATTTCAGTTGGTTGTTATTGGCACAAGCAAATCCAAACCCAATAATATAGTGTGTGTGTGTGTGTGTGTGTGTGTGTGTGTGTGTGTGTGTGTGTGTGTGTGTGTGTGTGTGTGTAACAAGTGTGAACACATGAA
Source organism: Xiphias gladius (assembly GCF_016859285.1). Taxonomy (NCBI): domain Eukaryota; kingdom Metazoa; phylum Chordata; class Actinopteri; order Istiophoriformes; family Xiphiidae; genus Xiphias; species Xiphias gladius. The sequence goes on from NC_053417.1 coordinate 8,593,139, forward strand.
TGACAGTTCAACAGTTCCATGCAGTCAAAAAGTCTTCACTGAGTCCCGAGTCTTCCCAGACTCAGTTCAGCACAATCCAGTTCTGCACAAACAATATGATAGCGAACTCAAAAGTCCAGTCCAGGATTTACTGTGGATCCCACAAAAAAAAAAAAAAAAAAAAAAAAACCCAGCCAATAAACGTGACAACAGCTCAAATTTAGAGCAAGGACTATTACAGTTTTTACAGGGGGTGCTATGTGCAGACCATGAGTCAGTCAGTCAAACAGTCAGTCAGCTTTGAAGGACTAGCTATATCTGATCAGGAAATGGAGGCAATCCTTCTAGAGACCACTCCTCGGATGCAGCCTTCTGATGGACCAGGCTTTGTTGAGTTTTTCCACTAGTTTTTTTCTGATCAGATTTGTATAATTGATACACTTCCCAGTTCTTTGCATTCAGTCATCCATATATTCAAATTAATCTTCTGTAGACCAGGGTTTTCAGTCTCCGATGACCAAAGAGGGGTTTTGGTGAAAATCAACTCCAAAAGTTGCATCCTAAAACTGGCAGGTATTTAAAGTTGGTACAGCTGAATGGTTGAATTGACAGTTACTTCCCCATTTTCCATTATCCTCTGATACAGAGGCACATTCTGAATTTTCCTGCTGGTCTTTCCAGAACTGAAAACTGAAAGCTCCTTTTACAACATCGAGGAGGCACATATGAGGGTATACAAACAGGTATGGAGGGCTAGTGTCCTTATGGGACTTGTGACAGAATGGATGACCATGTTTCCCTGTCTGTATAGAACAATCAATCAACAATCAAGGTAAATTTGTTGAGCCGGAGTGTCCATTTGATTGGCTGAGTGCTGGATTTAGCAGTTTTAGAATCATCTTTCATCACCACAGGGAAGAGGCAGCCTTCCAGATAGGTCCTTCCTTTCTCCAATCCAGAACCACAGCTAAGCATTTTAACTATTTGGCAGAATATTTTTGTTCAGCTGGATTTAGGCGGCAGCTGGCAAAAGTACAGACTTGGTCAGTCCCATGATCTTGTTTCTGGACCCCTTCAACATGCACTCCAACTGCCGGACAACACACATCCCTAAAATTTCAGAGAAGCTCCGAAAAGCTTGCTCTTTCATATTCACTAAGGGCCAAGTGTCTAAAAGTTTGCCAAAGAGAGCTTAGACATTGTGGAAGTGTTGCTCCCAGGATTTGGAGAAGATCCTGTTGTCCTCATGCACAAAAGAGATGACCTGGTTTAATTCTCCAAGTGTGCTTTCCATTTGCCTCAGATGTGTTTTACAAGCGCGTTCTTTAGTCCAAAATACCTGTCCTTGAATTGGAAAAGACAAAGAGGTCAGATGATGTCAGGGTCTAATGACACCTGCCAGTACCTGCTGTTTACATCCAGTGGGGAAAAAACTGCAGCACCTGAGGCTGTCCGGTGTCACCCGGACTATGGGAATGTGTTGTCACACAATGATGTTTTCTCACATTCACACAGAATCTAGATTTGTCCAACTTCCCGGGAATCACGAGAACTGAAGAGGCACAAGCAGAACAGGAGGGTTCAATAGCATCTTCTTTCAGCATGTCATCTATTAGTTCTTTATTCACCTTCAGCTTAGGGGGAATGACCCATTCAGGGTTCTGTCCTATGGGTGCTGGATTGGCAAGAAAGATCTGATGTTTCCGTAGGTCTGTGACCCACTTTTGTGACGCAAACAAAGTTAGGGTTAATGGTTCCCTAAACGGTCATAGAAGGGCACTGCCGCAGTGTACTCCAGGGGTGCAGGATCTCTTTGGATCCCTGCACAAAGGAATTGGACGTTTCACATGATGCTGGTCACACTTTGTGGGTTAATAGGGTAACTGACAGGTGATTGTGTTCATCAGCAGGTGGGGATGGTTTCTCTTAGATTTAGGACTTGGATTTTTTGAACTGGATAAGATAATGCGGCAGCACTCAACTTCTTAGAATGTTCCATGCATAACAATACGTATGGTTGCCATTACCTCCATCTTGTCCTTTACCCCAGCATTCGTGGTTGATTGGAGGTGCTGTGCCAGGGTCTTTCCTGGCCATAGATCACTTGGAGAGGCTTGGTTAGGGGTGTCGGTGTGGGCAGATACAGTTTGTTGTAAGGATCAATTTCTTGTGACATGAAGGTCTCCTTTTGTGTCAGTTTCCTTACATCCTTGTGTAGTTAGTCTTTGGACTGTACCACTGATATAATGAATTCCTTTATGTCCTTGAATATACATGTATCTGTATGGTGATGTTTTAGTCACCAGTCCATATTTTTGTGAACTGTTTTCTTAGGAAAGCAACCTGTTTTTCCAGTGTCTGATTTAAGTGGAAACATTCATATATTCGTTTGGTTGCCGCCTTTAATAAAGTTTTTTTGAAGTGGTTTATTTGTGCATGGATAAGCACTTGACATCCTCTCCTGCAAAGATTTTACAGATTTAAACTGTCTTATCAGAGGAACCACATTGAACAATAGCACCATCCTGTGGTGAGGTGTCCAGTGGAATGAATGGCTGATAGACAACTGTTCCAGGAAGACTCTCAAATTCATGTCCAGTAAGAGATATTTGGCTGGTCTCCCACCAGCTGGTGGTATTTGGTTAACATCCTGTAGCATTGTTTCTCCGTACCCTCAAACTGATGTCTTCTTCTGTGCCAAGGCCATTCCATTGGTGGAGTGTTAAAGATGGTTAAGAAGATGACTTAAAAGAGCGTGTGTTTAATAAGTCCAGGGTTTAGCAGGTTAGGAAACTAGGGTGCCATTTTCTGCTGCTGTTTGAATAATTTGCAGAAGGGTTCCCATCACAGGCACATCGGACAAAATAATTATTATAAGTCAATTATTGTACAGTTGTCCCAGTCAAGTCAAACTCCTGAAAACGTGAGCAAATAACAAACCAAATGAAGGCTAGATATCAGCAATCGAACATGCAGTAACAAATCAACGCAGCAATGCAGCAATAAGGCAAACAACGTTTCAGTTCACATTTCAGCTGGTTGTTATTTACACAAGCAAAACCAAACACAAAGTATCCCATGTGCACACATGAATGACACATTTCAACAGCTCAGAGTTCAATGTAGCAAGTCAGAAAGTCTGTTCAGGTTTTTGTCCTTTAAACATACTCAGCCTTGTTCAGTCCAGTTCGGCCAAACACACCAAACTCAGAAAGTCCACTCCAGGTTTTACCGACAAAACCAAACAAGCCAGCAAACCCAGGTCATAGCATCAGTTCGAAAATACAGTAACATTATTTACGGGAGTAGTCACTGTACCGTAGGCCGTTTGTCAGTCAGGTCTGAAGCACCGCGATCCTTCCACAGACTCCTCATTTGAAGCAGCCTCCACAGATGGCGAGCATCCGGCTCCACGTACGGTACAACTGACCCGCAGGTGCGCGCAGGTGATTCCGGCGTCCTCCTCCAAACACCAACGGCCACTTCCGGCTCTGAGCCATACTAGTGGTAATCCAAGAAACGGGTTCACACATTCAATTTAATATTGTAGTTAAAACCACCACTGGTCTGATTCTCTTGAATCTCTTGAATATTTTTCTTGCATGAAAAATAATCTACAGTATGAAAACTGTCATCTGTAATCTCAAATGAGGGTTCTATTCTTGACTATTTTTATGCTTCATTTGTCACTTTAATTTTTCCTTTGTATGTAATTTTAAACAATTTCTTCGTGTGAATTCAGTATTGAATTTGTATATTGTATATCACTGTATTCATCAACCTATCAATGTTTCTTAAGGTTTCGACTTAAAAAAAAAGTTCTTTGATATATTAAATAAGTGCCCATAGTGTATTGTCACACCTATAAAAGAGATGTGTTCAAATGGTCGTTCATCTTTCAAAGTTTATTTGTAACCCATTGAAGATGAAGTTCAGTCTGTCCCACCAGTCAGAGATAACTGCCCATTTAGTGCAAAGCAGAAGTAGTTATGCTAAGGCTACCTGCAGCTCAAAGTCAGTTTACTCAAAGTTCCCAGTTACCTGTACTTGTGTCCGGCCATGCATATCGTTTTGGTTTTATGTGCTGAGATTTGAGATATCTTCCTCTAAAACGCCTGCCTCTCTCTCACTACGATAAAGGTTTGTGTTTGTGTTCCTCAAAGTGTTCAAAAGTTACATCTGAAACAAACTAAACGCGGTCAGTGACAGTTTTTATGTTATGCAAGTGAACAAACAATGAAACTGAACATTTCTCTCAACACAGTCTGAGGTTGTTTTTTTACTACAGTATTGAAGGGATTGATTCCTCCTGAGCTCCCGGTTGCTTAACTGATAGAGATGCTATTGTCTCATAGGAGGATTGTATTGATTCATAAACTTGATACACTGCAGACTCGGGGACAGTTAAAGGCTCTTTATTTATTCTGTGAACTTTACCTTTAGTTGATGCTAAGCCGGTACATCCCACATCATTTGGTTGATACTTTATTTTGAATAAATGTTTCCATTTCAGGTGCCCGGGTAGCTCACCTGGTACAGCACGTACTACATATCGAGGCTGAGTCCTCACCACAGTGGCCCGGGCCCTTTACTGCATGTCATCCCCTCTCTCTTTCCGGTGTCTCTTTACTGTCACTTTCAAAACAGCAGAAATGCCGAAAAAATAAATAAATGAATAAAAAATTTTGAAAAATCTTTTTTTTTTAAAAACCCCATTTCCATTTTGGCCTTGAGAGAGTGTTGCACCTATTTTTATCGAGATCAGTTGTTTATTTTGGGCTGTACTACTCCAAAATGTTCTTCTGAGCTTGGTGTGTAGGTTTGGCCTAGATTTGGCCCACAAACATTTTAAAGTAACACTTCATCCTGTTTTGTCAGACCGACAAGTACAGATCTGCGGCCCATTTTCTACATCGTCACACATTTCTGAATGCCAGAAGTATGTGGAAGCTTTGGAAAAATGTTCAGAATGTGAGGGATTTTAGTGAGGTCAAAAAAGGACAAGGATTTTTAGATTATAAATGAGACCGCTCGTGAGATCAGACTTGTCAACAGTGTTTTCTTTTTACTGCATCTTCATAACAGAATCTGTGATGTGGATTGAGCTATAGAGTCTCATAAAAACTAATATAATATAAAATAAAACTAATACTACTGGTCACAATTAATATTACTGGTCGCAATTTTTTTAGAGTGTTCATCAGAAAGGTAGATAGAAATAGCACCATCTTCTATCCCTTATATTTTACCAGCTATTCAACAATGGCCAGATTAGGCTAAACTTCTACCTGTGGCAGAAGTTTGCAGTTGGGCCCCTACTGAACCCTTCCATAACTCACGACGATAACAAAGCTCTTAAGACTACGATGAAGTAATAATGCAGAATACATCTTAGTTGATACTGTAATTAAATGTTGCAGTTTGTGTCAGAACTTTGCAGTTAATCAAATTACCAGAAATCCATTGGCACAAAGTAAACCTGGGATTTGGAGCCCATGGAGGGTCTGTGGCCTTGAGGCCCATACTACAAAAATAGGAATATGAAAGAAAAAAAAAACTAAATTAAATGGTGTTAAAACTGTTCTTGTGACTGATGTGCATGAAAAATATATCTGTTAGAATGAGGAAACATAAACATCATTATTAATAATAAAATAATAATGAATTAAACACTTGGACAGTTACCAGGACCTGAACCTTCTTGCTGTTATGAAGACATAGACCACTGCAATTGTTATGCAGGACACGGATGTCGTATATCAATACTATAGTCATCCATTGCTCATATACAGCCACGAGCTGGCACACACTCATCCTGTACTTGCCAATCCTGATGTTCTGTTACCATTCACCACCCCAGCCTCCTCCTTTATCAGTACTTAGACATTAATATTAATTAAGTCTGTGTTGAGTAAGTAGGCTCATGTACTGCAAGTTGTCTTTATAATTGCTACTTTGAGCATTCTGGGATCACAGCCACCTACTGTATCATGATGAGAGTGCCCTTAAGGATTAAACTTGGCATTGAGGCCATTCAGTGCTTTGTTTTTATCATGACCTCCAATAAACCTGCTTTACATTTCAGATCAATAAAGACCTATTCCTGCAATTTCATTCATAGCTCTGGCTGTATGAGTTGGATATTTATACACTTTGTTAAAATACATCTTATTCAGAAAAGCAGTCGGCATCTAAAAATCTATAGGTTCGGATTCTGCATCACTATCATTAATTAAGCCTTTATGTAATTACGCACACACTGACACACAGTTATACTCATTACTGACAGAACATCCATATCAAGCTGATAAACAAAGCAAATGTAATCCTGTAAGTTAATGCTCAAAAATAAATGTCATTTGCTTTGGGAACTTAGAAGGCAAGTGCAAATCAATTAGCTAATTAAATGTTAGGTGCTATAGCTACCTTAAGATCAGCTATGACATTTTAATTTAGTTGAACTTCACAAAGGTAGTTGATTCTTCCCTTGTCTTAATCAAAGAGTTAGTGTATAAAACCTTATAGGAGGCCCGTAAAACCATCAAGTCTCTGAGGCAGGTGTCTCACCATATGCTGCATTAATTACACAAAAATCTTTAATGACTTATAACACTGCTCATTACTGAGCTGCGTGGAAATATGCCCTCTATCCCTTTTCTCCCTTTTCTCTGGCCCTGGTGTTATTTATAGCACACATTACAGCCTAAATAGCCAGGGAGAGAAATGGATGCCTGGAATAAAGCAAAGTGAAATTTCATGTTCGGGGAATTCCGTGGGGCAGGGGATGAGATAGAGCAAATCCAGTCGTTTTCAGATTACTCCCATGTAGAACAACATCAGAGGAAGGCCAAGAAAAACCAAATAGTCAGATGGGATTATTTTCTCTTTCACTATGTACAAGCAGCTACAGTAGGACATTAAAATTACCCCAGTTCAAGGGTAGGAGAATAGTCATCAGGTCTGATTACTGACCATGCAATTGTTGTCCAAGCTCTCTTGGGGAGCAAACATGTAGTTGTTCTATGCATTTTTCAGGTCTGTTCTTTTCTCTGTACGGAAGAGTGGGCACATGCTGTGTTCATGGAGCCATTCCACTGCTGTGTGCGAGAGGAGGACTTTCAGCACCATGGACAGCAGCGCTGCATGAGGCCGCTGAATCAGCGAGGCAACAACAACATGAGCGAGTCCTGAAAACAACACACCAGCCCCCAAACCAGGGGCCGCGTCTCACTTATTTTAAAAGCCTGGATGGTCGCTTCTAGAGTGGGACAGGAAGCTGACAGGCAGGTAGTGTGCTGAAGTGCTCACTAAGTTAGTACCACATGTAAGTCACGTCTGTTGATCTGAATGGGCATTTTGAAGCCCGGAGTTGGGGTTCTCCATTACCTGCCTTTTTCACTAGAGCAAGAATATTCAACTTTAAACTAAAGAGAAGGAATCTCAGTTGGAGCTGAGGTGAGGAAACTCTCAATACCACTATAACATGCAAGACTAGGGTCCGAAGGCTACATAGACTATTTCAGTAGCCTTGCTAGTTGGGCTGCTACTGCTGTAAAACTTGTAGTTTACGAAGGTAATTATTGAAGAATAGCTAAACACAACTGTTCTTAAAAGCTAGAAATGTGTTCTTTTAATTTATTATGTTTTGACAAATTAGTCCCCTATTTCAATGCAATAATTGATTTAAACTTTTATTGCATTAAAATAGACACACAGACATTGTGATAATATGTCAGCTATGTATGGCTGGCAGTAAACTCGCTAATTTCACAGATTAGTTTGTTAACGCCGGTCATACCTCAGCAAACCTCGTCAGCCAAGTAACCCTCGTCTTGCACAGGCAACATAGACGGTTGCCTAGCCCACAGATTGTCAGGGGGGCACCACAAGAGTGGAATATACCACTAACATAATTGTATTAATCACGGTTAAACTAAAAACATTATCGACAAAAAAAAAAGGGTTTTAATTAAAATTATAAATATACCGCGCTTCCTGATCTGTCAGTCACAGATTGACAATATGTTGGCATAAACACTGCTGCTCCTCCCAGTTTTTCATCTGCCCTCCACTGCATTTGTACTGTGCGCAGTAGGGCAAGTGGCTAGAGCCGGCCCTGGATGTGTGCATTTACCAGGCTGGGAGGATCTAAAAAAAGACGCTATTGGTGGCATAATGGGAAATGTAGGATACACTGAGCTATTCTAAGGTCTAAAAGTCAGGATATCTCAGCGTCTGGTGCTTTGATTGTGACCATTTTGTATTAACCTGTCGCCTGTGAGTCCTCCAACTTTGTGGAAGTGCAACACTAAACCACTGGAGTACCCATTTAAAACGTGAAAAGCATTGAGATCATGCAACATGAAATCTCTTCATTAAATTCCAGTAACGTAATAATGAATTTGACAGAAAATTGAATTTGATCAAAATATCTCAGTTAATCATCTCAGTTAAGAGACCGGTTCTGTAATAAACATGTAATCAATTAATGTGCAACATATTATGTCACTAGAGCGTGAATACTGAATGTGATCTTATTTTATGTTGCCATAGTGCAGCCAAGTGCAGATTAGCTCATAAAACTACATTGGTCCATCAAAATAGTCAGTGAGTCATTTATTTTAATGTACGGACGCCTGCTGTTTTATGAACTGTGAGCTTGTCCACACACATTGGATCATTTTCTGTCTGAAGGGTAGATGAACCTCTGCTGACCCCAAGCTCTGGAGGCCGACTGGGGGGCTATGGATGGTGATGCTTGGCCTTCTGCCGAGAGCCAGGACATGGAGTCTCTGTGGGCTGAGGGCACGGAGACTGGGTTGACCTCAAGGAACACAGAGTACTATCAAAGTCTGTAGTGCCAAAGGATCAAACACTGACCTTCATCTTAATTTAGGATAGCAAAGTGCAAGATTAATGTGCTGTAAGTCTAAGAGGTGCTAGATAGTGAGAGACGTAGGAGAAAGACTTTAAGGTCACAGAGGGGTCCACAGCTTGAAGGAAATGGCAGCTTGTCCACAGGCGGGGAAAAAAGCTGAACACAAATGGAAAAGGACAGCTGATGACAGCATAGTCAGCAATGCTAAAATAATTCACATTAGACTATTTCCTGTAAAATCCACAAGACATATTTTACCTTGTCCTGTAGCATGCAGATTTCACCACTGGTTCAATGATATGAACTTTCCCAGTTCTGACTAGTCCTGAAAACTGTTAGAAACACTGCAGGTTAGACTAAATGTTTCAGGTACTTTCACTCCACGAAGAGCTGAACATCACACACACGTTTGCCATTTCATGGCCTTAAAAAATCAATATGGCTAATATTAGCAAGCAGTTTTATTTACAGTACATATCCAGTAGACACAGAAGAACATTAACATTTATTTAGAGCTGTGTCTGGCTTTTGATGAATGTTCATATGTCCAATATACTCCCTCCTTTTAGGTATGTTTTGTTCTTCAATTACTCCTGAGAAACATGATTGGGTCTTTTGCCGCTAAATTTAGCTGCTAAACAATGCTTCACTATGTTCACCAGTTACTTGCTCAATTTGTCTGTCTGCTGTTTAGTGCTGGGCGGGGAGCATACAGTCAATTTATGAGAGCTTTTTTTTTTAACTGCTGCTGCTGGAAACTAAGTGGATGAAGGCAATGAGATTGAACCGAGGCTGTGGTCCACAAAAGCAAAACAATGAGCTGAAAGACACAGAAACACTCCATAAAGACGAGGGGAAAATGCAGAACTTGGTGATAATTATCAAGACTGTCCTGCCCTACAAAATGATTCCATAGGTCGTCTCTGCAAGCAACTTTTTACCACCCATAGTTACGTGTATTGTTAGGCGACCTCTAGAGGCCCTAGTAGTTGACGGGAGCAACGTATAAAGTCAGCTGACGTATAATAAAGAGCAACAAACCGATCAGTGTTGTTTCTTTTATCCATGACCATTTCACAACCTTAACCGCATGTTTATTATTGTAACCATGACGACTGAGGTCCTCAAACTTTAATGAAGTTCTTATTTTAACCCAAACCCTGATCTTTCCCTAAACCTAACCAAACCATGACTGTTCCATAAGCTTAACCGTTTAATATTTTTACCAGAACAGTGAAGGCAAAGTACGCCTGCGTACAGGTGGCATCAGCGGGTATGGGCAAACAACCTACTGCATACGGTTGTTGAGGTTCGAGGACTTGTTGTAATTATCTGTAGCTTCATCATTACCAGCGACATTTTTCACTGTACATGTAGGGATTTGAGCCAATGGTATAAATGTATTGATTAGTGCAGCTTTAAATTACTTGTTTAAAGTTATTCATTTTATTTTAATTTTGCCGCTAAAATATACAAATATACAAATATCAACCTTCTACCACCCATTTAAACTATATAATGAAATGTAGCGCAACACATAATGTAGATTAATCTTCCAGTGTCACTGGAAAAACATGTTGTCAGACCAAAGCAGACATAGGAATCCAGTTCATTTAACAGGCATATGGACAAATGACTGTTATTGACAGGTGAAGCTCCTGCAGGACTCAGCAAAAAGGCTGGAAAATCACTAGGGGCCTAATGTTTTGCTTTAATGAGTCCTTGCTGACAGAAAAAAAAAAAAAAAACAGGGAAGAGCTTTCGATTCTTGGTTGGATTTTATGGAGAGGTTCTGAACTGCCTCCACTCTGCCGTAAGAAATTATCTGAGCTATGACCCCTCATTTGATAAGGTGGGCACACGGACAATTTATCTCCCAGAGACTTGCCGCTCACTAATGAATATTTACAATATTTCTGCACTTAGGTCAATAGGACTGCACTTTGTAATCAACATGGAAGCTATAGGTTAATGACTGCAATTTAGTTTTTGTCTCCCAGCCTAATCTGATTAGGTTAAAATGAATTTTCTGGTTATAGTCAATCAAAGGGAATCTGAATAGAGGCGTGCTGACAGATAGTCCCAAGATAATCTGTGTCTCTGATACATGCTGCTTTGACTTTAAACGCAATTTGTAAATGTACAATGACAAGTCAGAGGCGGGGAGCAGCTTCGTAGAGTCTCTGATGTGACTGATAATGTTGCTGTACATCCCAGCATCACTAAGTGGCTACTCAGTCTTACGTGCAGTGGTTAAAAAGTGAGGCAGATAGGTCTCCAATAGGTCTGAATGTGTGAAGTCAAAGAAAAAAATATGAGAGTAGAGCTTCTGGCTTTGAACGCAGTGCTCCTACTTCCATTGTGCTGCTTTATTCCTAATTATGATAGGCTATTCTGCTGACAGATGGAAAGTGCACTGAGACGCCCAATCAGTACTCCATATTTCATTTCCCTTTTCTCTCCTTTCTAAAAGTTAGTATATTAAACCAGAAATCCGGTGGCTGATTTTCGAAGAGACTTGATTAAACCTAGGAAATGGGACTTGATTTCCCATTTAAGTCATAACAGGCTAACACTTAAGTAATTTAAATCTCCTCTACCGTTGGAGGAATTGGTATCTACATCAGATTGAAGAATTTCACTTTACTGCATCAATCCATTTTATTTAAATTTAATAGCAAGCAAACTCAGTAGGAAGACCCTCGTGAGTAAGTTTTCTTTAAGGTTTGGCAATCAAAATACAGGCCTCTAGAATGTACGGGTATCATAGTGCACTGCATGTTTCCGTAATTGTTAGTGTGAACGCATTTATGCCAATCTGATGGAAATATTGGTCTGTCATTCGCAAATATTGGCATGGTAACACACTCAACTAAGATGGTGAACAGGGTAAACATTAAATCTGCGTAGCATATTTTTATGTTAGCACACTGACATTAGCATAGCTCAAAGCCCTGCTGTACAAGTAAAGACTCACAGAGCCGATAGCATGACTGTAGACACTTAGCCTTGTCAAGATAAAATCTGCAAAGTGATGAGTCAATTGTTTGTTTGCTAAACTCACTAAACACTTCCTTCGATAACATTAAAATTTTGGTTTTAATGTTAGTTAGTTAGTTTTTAGAAAAAATGCAGGAACAGTTGTGTATAATGTCATTCAAGTACTGCACCAAATAAATGGAGCAGAGAAGAGCGTACACTAATTCCTTCAATACGGCAAAATTTTAGTGTCAAGCAGTGAGGAATCCACTCACTTAATATTGGTGGCTGTACAGTTATGAAAAAGGATATGTTAAAAATCTTGGTGTTACCTTTGATCTAAACCTCTTATTTAACAAGCTCCTGAAAGCAATATTTTGAAGAGCAGATTTCCTCTCAGAAATATCTCCAGAATCTGTAATTCCCTTTCTACCTTTTCTGATGTAGTAGGACTGACCCATGCTACTGCAGTGCACCACACTGTTGGTGGTCCCATTCCTAGATGCATAAAAATAACCATACATATGTAAATCTCTGCAGACAGAATATGCATGTAAACTAGAAAATATGATCACACAGTCCTCGATTTTGCATTAGACTGCTTCTGTCATAAAATTGTTAAGAGGGCATTGGGCCATAACATATCTTTTGTTTATTATCTAATAAACCCACATGAACTCTACATTTAATGGCTACAGGAGTTGTTGTTACCCAGTATCTAAAGCAGACCGTTTGAAAAGGAAGTCTTCTCAGGAATTTTAGGTCAGAAGGAAAGAAAGAAAAATCCGTTTATTTGGCATATCTCTCAATCTACCTTACCTCCGACTGTACCAGCAGCTGCTCTCCCTTTCCTTTCTTCACTTGAGCTTATTAACATGTAACTGACACTCATGTTCAAAATAAATTAGTTACAGTCTTGTTGGTAAGAAAGTCCTTTTCGAGCCAACAAGATTATCAATACCACTTTAACTGAAGGGAGAACTTCCTACACAACTATGCTAAATATAGTGGGTCAAAGCTAAAGAATGAAATCAGCCTGTAAACTGCGATGAAACCTTTACAATGGACGATTGGAATATGAATTTTAAAATTTTATAGTGTCTTTGTTTTCTCTTCCAGTTTGGCTGACCTGGGGATGGGCTTAAGACCTGTCTGATCATCTGACAGCTCGTGTTTCTGGCCATGACTGACTTCTTTTAAGCAATGTTGCCATCTTCCCATAGCAATGAACTTGAAGATGTTCAGAGTTTATTATTTTTATAATTTGGTTTTTTTTTAAATAAAATTCAGTGTATACTTACTGGATACACCCAGTACAGAGAAGAAAATAGAATAAGAATATCATTAAATAAAGGAACAACAACCCTTTCTTGCTATTAATAAGATTATTGGTTTTACTGTACAGGCTGGGTTATCTGTGCCTTGTGATAAATTCCGATTGGAGGTCCAAGTGTGTGGTTTCATTTACTACTGTTTTAGAGGGAAAGGGAGATTGGCGAGAACAGCAGTGAGAGTTAGCTGTATGTGTAAGGCTGCCATCTACTGTGAACCGTCTTCAAAATGGATGTGTGTTTGCAGTGAGAGGAACAGTGATGCTCCGTCAGTAAAAAATCCTTTGAGCTCGGCAGCCATGGCTGAGGGAAGGTCCTGCTGAGACAAGTAACAAGGTAATTGAATTTCGGTTTGTTAGGAGCTCATTCACACACTTCACGTCTAATCTGATCCCCTCCCTGAGATAAAACCAGACAGCTGCTTTGAGTTTACCCCTACTCTCATTTCTCTTATTTTCTTAATCTCTTTTTGTTGTTAAAGAAAAAACAAAAAACTTTTCTGTGCTTGTAAAAGTCCTTCCACTGTTTACATCAATTCCTATATCACTAAAAGAGTAATTCCGAGCTGTGGATGGAAACCTGCAAGCTTGTTGCGGTTCCAGCCACACCCCGATCAGTGATGTCAAAGAAAGTGTTTTGCCCTTGCCAGATGTGAAAAACATTAGTTGTGACATCACTGATCAGGGTGTGGCAAGAAGTGAACAGGTGTTGAATTTTGTTTTTTATTTCTCTTAGATTTTTCTGTAGAAGTAGCTTTAAAAAAAACAACTGTAATGGTTGTGTGCTCTGTTTGATGGTCTACAGCTTTAAGTAGATTGCAATTATACACTCAAGCTCTCTCACCTCCACTGTATGAGTGCTGATCAAGGCCAGCGGTGTACATGAGGAGGAGGGCTGGTTGCTAGGTTGCATATTCCTCCAGTTACAAAGCTCTTTGATACCCCTATCGCTGTGTGCTCTCACAGACATGCACCCACTCACATGGCTCAGGCCAGGCACCGACACGCACACACAAAAACATCATACTAACACACAGACATGCACCCGTGGGTAGGCCTGCATGGCTCTTTCCAAATCAGGGCAATAACAGGCACCCTTCCACCTAGCAAAATATCAAGACAGCCTCTCCGCTGGGTAGCTAGACAGGAGCCGACTAACCACACTAACAAGGTTAGCAGACAGTGTGAGCTGTTGTGGCGGGTGTCGGTGCTCCGTCAGGAGGAACCGACAGCAACTGGACTGACGGAGCTAATAAGGTGTCAGCAGTGCTCTGCCTTTCGCTGAGAGAAAACCATGCAGCTCACACCGAGTGCTGCCGCTCTGACGGGGATCAAGGTATTAAAACTGCAACAGGCAAGTTGTTGTTTTTTTGTTTTTTTGTTTTTTACACAAAACACACCTGCCTCATCAGCCTACATTGAATCACAAAGTAAAGCTGCAACAGAAAACAGCATCACTTCCCTACCAGAGATGCTCTGGATTATTTTGCCCATTATTTTGGGGGCAGATGCTGACAGGAAATCTGTTCCACACACACAGGCAGTGACGCATGGAAACATGAGGGCTGGGAACAAGCTGTGAGGACTGTGAATCAAAACTTCAGTCACTTGTGCTGGCATGGAATGGATAGGTTTGGTTTTAAAAAGTGCGATGTCTGTTGAAAGAGTCATCTGTCACTGTAATATTTTCTCCTGTCCATGCAGGCTGTGCAGTGATGCTTTCATAGCATGAACAAAATGTAAGAAATAAGGGACCAGATTCACAGTCCTCATTCTGTGCAAAAATACATGCTAAAGTTCAGCTTAAGCTACTATGAGGCTTTTACATAGCCTGTTTCTACACCTCTGAATCACTGCCCACGTCTCAGATTTGTTCAGTGATTGAACCAGAGTTATCCCTGGTTGGAGAAACAGTCAGAGTTTTGTAGGCAGAATTAAGAATGGGAGCGTCCTCCTCCTGAAAAATAGCTTCTGAAAATGGCATGAAAAAAGGCAAAAAAAAAATGGATGTGCCTGGGTGAGATTGATACAGCAGGGCAGGTTGCTAGTCAACTTCCACTAAAAATAACAACTCTTAAGTTAACCTCGCCTGGCAACTTCCAACATTAACCACTAGTGCATTAAAATAACATCATCTTCACAGATGAAAATAATGACTACAACTCTTGCCACAGATGGGTTAGAGAAAACAAACTAACCCCATTCTCAGTCAGGCTAAAAGAACGGAGTGAAAGGCAATTCTGTCTGGGTTAAAAAATCAAGTGGCTATCCTAATGCTGCTAGTCGCGCGGAGGTTTATTGCCAGTAGGTTCATTAACTCTGTGTGAACACAAAGAGCGAATTTTGTACTAAAAAGCTTTTAACTTTGGAAGACGCCTACAGGATTTAGCAAACTGCTAAAGCTTCATTTTAGCTTTACAATATGTATTTTGCACAGAAGGAGGACTGTGGGTTTTGTCCCCTATTTCTTACACTAGCCACGCTAGAAAAAGATCACGTCAGGGTCAGTATGAAAAGGAGGAATGAATACAGCGATCAATAACCCTTTCAGCATGCATATGGAGTATTGTGTCAAGACATACAATGAAAGATACAAACCTATCCTTTGAGCCAAATGTTGTAGGTAACACAGCACTTTTTCTAGCGTAAGAACCAGAATGTCAAAGGCTACACGGAACTAATTATTAAGCGAATACAGCTTTAATGTGTATTTCTGTAAGCTGTTAACATATTAACATAAAATAGAGAAGACAATGAGGCGTCTGCTTCAGACAAGATGTAAGAGAAGGTAAAGTTGAAGCGAACCCAACCTGGTTGCTATCTTCTCTTTATTAGCATTTGCTGCTGTGCTGAGGCTTATTTTGCAGCCTGCATTCTAATGAGAGAGAAAGCGAGGAGGGAGGAAGTGTGGGGGTGGGTGGCGGGGGGATTGTGTAACTCTGTGTTACATAACACAATGTGCATGGCCTTCTCTCTCTCTGTATCTCGGATGGAGAGACACACAGCAGAGCGAGGAGGCGGGAGAGGATGGAGGGTTTAAAGGGGTGCTGGTGTTAATGAGGGCGATCTGAGGAGAAGTGCGCCTTGCTGGAAAATCACATCTCATTACGGCACCGTCTCTAATAATGCCAGTGATGAGGATAAGTTGTTTGGGAGGTGAGGGGACTGGGAGAGCGAAACCCCTTGCTTGTCTTAGATTAAAACTCAACCATCGAGTGGCATTCAAGTGGGTTTGCTGGGTAATTAAAGTCGATAAAATGTTATTGCTTTCACCCTCGGCCCACCTTCGGCTGGTTGGGAATGAAATGTCAGACGTTTGCTGGACATTTTGGAAGAGGACAGATCACTACTGGGATTCAGCCTCGACGCTGATATCGCTGCTTTTGTGCTGCTTTGCAGATTACAACTCAGGAAATTACATTAATCTTCGGTTACATTTGCCAGATTTCTTTTTATCTCTTTCTTGCAGCCAAATTTTCACTTTCATACATAAAATCACAAGTTCAGTTTCTACTTTTCTTAGTAAACAACTGCAAGTGTTGAATTTGGGTGTGTGGTGAAACCTTTTTAGAGTATCTAGTTTTGCCTACTTCTGTTACATTTAATGTTAGATTCTTGTGATACTCCTTATCCATAAAGTAGGATTTAAAAAGAAAACAATACACTGTATGTGACAAAAGAGTTTATTTCTGTCTTAAATCTGACCTGATATAAAATTACACACATTAAGTAGAAAAATTACAGCTCATTTGTACTCATTTGGGTTTATTGGGACAGTATGTTAAAAGATCAGTCAACATTTCCAGGAAGCAGTTTTACTCGCTGTTTGGCGCAAACTAACATCACTTCATGAGTAGTTGACTTTCACACAGAACGTCTCCTCCGTCTTCTCCTCCAGGTTGTTCACGTAGACCAGGATCTCCACCGAGCCGGGACTCTGGCTGGGGGCAAATCGTAGTCCAATAGTGTAACTCTCTCCCCCGCTGATCTGAACACAGTGAACATTCTTCACATTAATCTGAATACTCTGTCAGGGTGAGATCATGATTTGTTCTCTATTTTCAGAGAGCAATACTAAACAGATGCAACAATGTCCACATACACCAAGTCCATATAACCTTGACGAAAGGTCTTCTTTGTATGGAATAGTTTATTTTCATTAGCAATCGGAATCTTTGGGAATTTTCTTACTTAATTTTGACTGATCAAGTCACTAATCTGTTTAAAATTTAAACAGTAAATCTGATCTGCCCAAGTGTTTGTTATTATACTGATCCAAGGTTAAATGTTACTATCAGCTCAGAGATGGACTGTTCCCTCGTTCCCATTACGACAGAGGACTGTCAGACAAATAAACAGAGGGGGGAAGAGGAAAAATGATTAAATTAATAACTAAACAGAAGAGAAGGAACTTATTGTCATTCATTCCCTAACGAATAGTCACAGTCGTATGACCGTTATGTCCATAACTTGTTCACGCTCTTTAAAGCAACCGTCCAACAGATCTGGTGTCATTTCTTGTCAAAAAAAAAAAGTCAAAGACATTTTAAAGTGTTTCCAAAAATCTATGGAGGTGGAGTGTCCAGCCACTATTACTGTTGGGAATAAGACTATATAAGTTTGCAGCAATATTAAAATAATGAAGTGCTATAGTGGTTATGTGCTGTTGTTTTTTTACATAAATGTCCTTTAGCCACACAGTGTCACTGTGTGTCGTCGCTGTGGGATTTCACTGCCTAATTTGACGAGGATTATCTGAAACCAGAAAATTATTACATGAGGAAAACTCACATGGCTTGCATTCTTAATTGTTATAGACTCCTGACATCACATGCCTTGTTTTTTTTTAAACATGAATGCTTTTCCATGCAGAGTGCAATTTTTACTATTATTTTAACTAATTAAAGGCACACAATGTTTTAATGTGTTTCTTGTCATGGGCCATAATGTCTTTATACATAAAAGAGAGAAATAAAGATCTTTGTTTGGTCTTATTTTTGTTCTCACAGTATTTCAATGAGAACAGAACTATCCTTTTGTATTTTCTGTAATAGCCAGCAATGCATATTTAGGTCAATTTTGGGGATTTATGCTGTAATCTTCCCCAAAGGCATAGCAGTATTGATCCCTGCTTTGCATTCCTTCCTGACAGCTGGTTTTATCATGGCAGGGTAGTTATGTCAAAAAAGAGGAAGGGGTCTCCACATCTGCTAGATACTACAGGCACAGTAAATTCTTTAGAATACACCTGGAGCCTCGCTGACAAGATGGAAAAAACAACGGGCCGTTTCTCACTCTGAACACCCTCTTCTGTCTAACTGATGCAGTATCTTCTGGACAGCAGCGGAGAGACTCTTAAATAGTTTATGTGGCAATAGGCTCCCATGGCAATCATTCATTTATTTGTTAATTCAAAATGCTGGTTATCCCATTTGTTTTGCCATTTTATCACAGCTCAGCAAATGAAAGGCAATGATGGCAGTGACTCTAGTGCTTCATGTCTGTGTGTGAATCTGAATCAGCTATTAGAGACACACGAGGCTGATAACATATCGATAAAACAACAGCAGTAATGACTTTGTTATATTCCTCCTGTTTTCTTCTGAAAGCAAACAAGGAAATCGTTCACTTATCACAGCTGTGGAGTGAACGGTCATCATGAGAGGCCAGAAATCACTGATGTATTTCACTCACCGGCCAAGATGATATATCTTTTGATGCAGTTACTACTCAAGGCTTCTTGGTTCTTCCCATACCGTCACATTTCCCACAATCAGCACGGCGGCAAGAAAACTTTTTCCTCAGTTTTACCAAAGTCAGTGAGTAGTGCATGGGTATAAAGAGTAATCAATCAATAACGCTGCAGCATAGTCAATACATGATTTTAGCTGGGAGTGCACTAAAACTGATTTTGAAGCTGATACGAGACTAAAATGTCAGTGCATGACATTTTTGCACAATCCAAGGATAAAATACAGTATCTAACTCAGGTTCACTGGATGCAGTGTTCGGGCTGCACTACAGCTCAGTCACAGTTTAAATGCCCCTCAAGTGTTTCAAGACCTAAAGGCTTGTCCACACAGAAGCTGAGTTTTTTCAGCTGTGCGTCTCACTCTTGTTCGCTAGAACAGATATGCTGCCATTTTCATCAATAAAGCTGTCTACGCAGGCCAGGTAGCAGCTTGCCATTCACTCACACTGTATGTGCATAACCATGAACGAAAGCACATTTTTGCACTTTTACACAAGTCTCTTTTTCTTTTCTTCCATTTTGTATGCGTAATTGCAGTGATTGTGTTGTTGGTTCTGAGCGCTGCCAGAACGTGCTGACCTACACTCAATACTCAGCCTGAATGCATCCCTGTGTAGACACAGATGGAGCACTGAAGCTGCTGCTGATCTACTAACATGTTGCTTTTTTTCACGCAGGCTGTGTGAACATTATGCAAGAGTCTTTAAGCAACCTGCTCTGCAGCAGCTACATGTTTCCGATAAGGTTTAGAGTTGTATTGCCAAAAGGTCTGTTCTTTACGAGCATACTGAAAACACATCTGCAGCTAGATAGAATTTTTTTTGATTTTGTAGAATTTAGAATTGAATTTAATATGTTTAAAAAACTATGTTCCTTTCCAAATGCATTATTTCCCATAAAAAGAAAATTTAAAAAGGATGCAATCATTATGAGGTTTTAAAGGCTAACAGCATTTTTAGCAGTATTTTTTGCATCTTTAAAATTCACCTTTATGTGTTGAAAGTGTTGCGAGAATTCCTCGTTGTTTCCATGATTTTATTCTTGACTGGATTGTTATAACTAATAAAGAAGTATTTTTACCGTTTGTCAGTAGCAAAGATTATGTTAATGAAAGTATTTACTTTAACCCATAAGCTTTCGACAAGGAGAAAGATTCCTTTTTTGTGTAGGTGTTAAACAAATTACTGATTTGACTCCTAATGAGAATGAAAGAACTTCACGACTTCCTTCTTATCCCACCTGGAATTTATCCTCTTTGAACTGGAGCAGGTCTGGATGGTCCGAACGGAGCAAGAATGTGTGGCTGCTGGTGTAGGGGTTGGTGTAGGTGATTTTTCTTGAGCTGCCACGCCCACCACCAACTGGGACACACACTTCAAATGCCTGCACACACACACACACACACAAACACACATTCAAACATGCAGACAGTTCGTGCCATAACTGGTTGGACAAGTAATAATTTAGGCCACGTTAAAAAGCGTCCAGTTCCAAAATGCTGCTATTACCAGATTTTTTTTTAAAGATGACTCTTTACTCTAACAAATTGTGAGTGTACAATTTTCACATAGGATAGGTGCCTGAAGATTTACATTTGTAAAATACTGTATGTTTAAGTCACTGAGATCAGAAAAACGATGGGACTTGTTTCTTTGGGTTTAGACTGATGGCAACACTATCAACATGCATAGCATGTGAGAGAAAAAAACTGAATTTAGGCAGTTAGCTGTAATGTGAACCCCTTCGACAGTCAGTCAGGAACACAGTCATTTACTTAGACAGTTGGTTTAGAAAGGCAGACAACAGTTATAGAGGGGAAAGGCTTTGGGTGCTGGCCTGGGATCAGCTATACTTAGCCTTTTCTTGAAACCAGCCATAAAGAGACTGGGAATGTACAACTGACCCAGGAAACCAGCAGGATGGTTCAATGTGCACTGAATGTGACTCTGAGTCACCCGTGGCTTTGAGTTACACACGCATTGAATGGAGCTGTTCATCATATCACTGTTTTCGAGAAGTGCCAGCAGCAGTATGAATTGTATCTAAAATTTTACTCCACTGATTTAGTTTTGCACTCCTATAACATTGTTGGACTCACAATGAACTGTTAAAAAAAGGGGGATCAAAGTTGGTGCAACAGATCCAGAGTGCAGCAGATCTTGTTCACTTCACACATTCTTCTTCCTTACCAAAACCTGGGGACTACATTACCCAGAATGCAACTCGACAAACGCTGGTTTGTTTAGAGATTCATGCGCGAAATTTTTTGTGACTTACAGCAGTGCAAAATCTGTAAAAGATCAAGAAATTGTCCCTTAACAAGAGGGATGGGGTCTTAAATTTAAAGGAAATCAAAAAATGAGTGCCACCTGCAGTTACCAAAGCCTCACCAATTGGAAAATGATGGACCCACTATTTGATCTGTGAGAAGGGCAGTGTTAGTGCTTCCAATGAAGCCGACGACATAATAAAAACACACAGATTACCATTTTTAGTTAATAAAGCCAGAACTAAAAGAACAAAACTAATCCTACCTTGGACAGCACAGGCTGGTGGACATTGAGACAGAGCAGCCAGGCGGTGACCAGCCGCTGGTTGTCCACATCCACAGCGTTCACATACAAGAAGCGGCTGCCAGCCCGCCATGGCTGCACCTTCAGCTGGAGCTCCTGCACCGCTGCGGGAGGCAAAATGAAAACACCCTCTGGATCCACCTACAGAGAAGGTGTGGGAGGGTTGGCGTTGAAGGTTGATTGGGTTTGGCAGTAGGGTGTAAAGATTTTGGGTGGGTTGTGAGAATGAGTGAGAGACAATTAATAAAGGGAAAGAGAGGCACTGACCAAGTTACAAGGATACATTTTATAAGAAAGGATAAAAAAAAAAAAAATTATTGAAAAGAACAGAATTAATGGGAACAGGTGTTAAAGAGAGTCAGAGTAAAGAAAAGGTGTACAGATTACAGGAGAAAGTAGGTGAGAAAGAGAGCAACGAAGTTTGGTGAAAGAGGCAAGGAGACGAGGCAGACAATGAAATGAGAGCAAGTAGAGGCAGAAGAGTGACAGAGAGACAGAAGGATGTGAGAATGAGATTTACTGTGCAGCTCCTTTTTAATCTGTAGAGAAAAGCAGAGCAATTCTCTGGCGGTGAGCTTTATCCTGTTTTATAAGACTTCTCGGATGCATTCCACAGTGAGCTAACCTGCCGAGAGACAGATCAAAGAGGCCACCGATGCATATGGTAAAATCTTTTAAAAATACATCTGTCACTTTTTCAGCCAGCACCCTATTTCTTCAGGGAAGACACATATGTGTCTTACTGTATCGTACATGGTGGCTGTGATAGTCCATCACTTTTTCTTTTTTTTTGAACATAAGTGAGTACTAGACAGTGCCCTTTTACTGCAGCTCTGAGTGAGAAGCTTTGTCAAACTCCCTCCTCTGATGAATCTAGTTATGAATAAGAAATGATCTATTAAAAATAGAGGGCAATCTGACACTCCTGGAACATATTTTCAAATGTTCAGGGAGCATACAGCCTCTGCTAATTTTTGCGGATCGTGTCAAATTGTGTCCCAACATGATCCGACATAATTGCAGGAAGTAATTGAGAAACCTAATAAAACGAAGTGAAATGACATGAAAAGACCCATTATGCTGTCAATCCGCATTTGTAAATTCTTGATGATGACTTGAATGTGAATCTGGAGTTATTACAAAAGAACCTTTTCCTGTTCCATTGTTTCCTGCTGCTAAGAGAACAACTTGCATGAAGTCATTTTGCAGTTTGAAAACTGCTAATACTCAAAAAAAAATATGTAAAGAACAAAGCTCTCAACTTCTCATTATTCTCAATATTCAGGGTATGATTCTTGCTATTTTGATTCCACTTCCACTGTTTTTTGTGTTTGTATGTAAGTAACTATCAATTCTGGATGTAATTGCTGGGTCTCTGTCAGTCATAAAGAATCGTATAGAGAATCAAAACTAGAGCTTTTAATGGGTATAAAATCCAAAATGGACCCATGGACTTGAGACCTGCAGCAATACAGCAAGAGCCTCCCTGACTAAATTAGATTAAGCACAATTTGGGCCAGGCACAACTCAGATACCAGGTCGGGTCTCATTTACTAGAAACCAAGTGGACCCGTGAAGACTTCTAATATTTTTCCCAGACTGGAGTGAATGTGATGTTAAAACAATTATGTGTTAAAGTTAATATACATCTCATTTACAAAGTCAAAAAAGTGGATTTAGAGATCATTTAATCTTGTGTACCTCAATCTCCTTGGGGTGTGATGAGAAACATTTGACCTTGCGAACAGCCTGCTTTCCCCTCAGCACTAGTGATTGAGAGGTCCGCTGGCCACTCACGCAGCTGACATCCACCCGCTCCAGGAAATGCACGTATATCTGCCAGATCTGGGAGGGTGCTGCCATCCACTTATCACTACATGGAAAAACATCATCAGGAACAATTAAGCTAAAGCCCCCTGGAGTCACAGCGGGGGCAGCCGGAGGTCCGAGAGGAGGAGGGCTGATTGACTGCTGCACGAGCGTTCTAATAAGCAGAAACATCATCATCATCCTTTCACTGCTGAGATGAAGGGAATTCAGTCTCAGCGGCCCTCTACCGGACTCTGAGAGCTGTAAGTGGGATGCGATGCAGTCACCCGTCCAGCCCAGCTCTGTGACAACAGGACTCAAGAGCATTTTGTGATATATGGAATAGAATTCTAGTGATATGGGTTTTTTTAAGGGCACACACAATATCATTATGTTGGATTGAAGCTGCTGCTGGGGGATCTTTTCAGATGATATTTAACATTTTTACATGTCGCAACAAACATACAAACTGAATTTCATTAGGCATTCCATAAGTACTTTATTTAACAGGTCCTGTAATTTCTTAATAATTTCCTACAATGCTTTCTTGAAACTAGATTATTTTGTAGGTGAAACAAGTGATTGCCCTGGGCTCTGTGCTAATATGTTTGGGAATTTGTACCACTGAAGTAAATTCTCTACTAAGAAGGTTCCTGCATCATAAGCCAATTTTGTGACCCTGAGGAAGTGCCATGTGTCAAAAACTAGTTTTAACTAACCCCATATTAAGGCATGCACACTCCTGCCGACTAACTGACAGATGGTGGCAGTAATACTATTTAAAAAATCAGCTTTGCAAATGTTTTGTGACTGAGAGAATACGTTACATTTGACAGATTAGTCTGGCCTCAAGAATACATACAAAGTGATCTACTGAGAAACACTGAATGCAAACATACAGTAACTTTACAAGAAAGCCCCACATGGTGCCTTTAAATAAGGTGCTTCCAACAGATAACGCCAACCAATCTAATGCAGATCAGCTCTGCAATAAATATGTAGCCAGCCACAAATTCATTATACCCATCACATCAGAATTGAATGATAAATCCCTGACATTTAATAAGAAGCAAACATTGATCCTACATATTAACAAAACTCAACATAATCCTGATGGAGATTTTGAAGACTAGAGGAAGGGTTCTGTAACAGTCAGACCACCAAACCTCCATCTGATTAGTTAATTAATTCAAGCCTGCGTGAACAATTTAATTAGTTTAAAATAGAGTGCTTCTTTAGGCTATGCTGTGTGTGTGTGTGTGTGTGTGTGAGAGTGTGTGTGTGTGTGTGTGTGTGTGTGTGTGTGTGTGTGTTAGTGCTTGCTGTGTACAGTATGCCTGTTCAGTAAATAATACATACGTGAAAACCATCACAAAGAACATTTTTATTTGTGGACTGGGACTGCCTGGCACTTTCAAATACACATCCTGAGGCTCCCCTGGCACCTAGACAGAAAGAGGAAAAGGCAGATAGATGTTAAAATGGAAGGGTAAAAGAAAAAACAAAAACACAGAAGAAACCATACATTGGCACTTTAAAAGGGCAAGCCTTTTGCGTATCAAAAAAGCTTGCAATTAATGACAGCAGAGCAAGAATAAAGTGCTTTCCCTCCTGAACAGGAAATGGTGTTGAAGCTGTCAGTTCAGTAATTATTCCCCTGATAACATTAGTCTGGTTTGTGACTTGAACATATAAGAAAATTCATTCTCTCACCAGCATCCTCGTCTGGCAGATGATGTTAGGGTCACTGCAGCGTACGGAAATACAGGTTCTGGCATCTTGGTCTCCAACTGGTTAACCCATGAATGAGAAAAAGACAAAAAGAAAAAAATAATAATACACTTACAGAAAAGATTTGACCCTGATGGTGTATATAAAGCAGTTTTTCTGAGTGGGATCAATTTTCACCAAGCTGATCTTACAGACAAATCTCATGTGATATACATGCATGTATATATATACACATATACACACACATTCATTCTTTCCATTTCAGTTTTACCTGCTTTTAATTTCCTGCTCTATTTCCAGATGCCTCTCTGTTGTTATTACCCCTTTTTGTGATAGAAATTGTATTATATTTTGAGATTGTTTATGCTGATATTTTATTAAAATTACAATAAAATGGAAGTAGAATACATTTTTCATTCCAATCCACCCACCTATGTTGTATAAATATGTTATTGTATATGTGTATGTGCACATTTATGTATGTTTTTTTGCTCCTATTGGCGAGTAAGTCAGCGAAAGCAATACTAAATATGCTATAATATATAAATTAATAAAGTGCAATAAATCTAATATGAAGTTATCTGGTTTAGACACAGTCAGGGGAGCACGGATGGGGGCTGTGGGATGGGGAGTAATGGCTGAGGGGGATAACTGGGGTAACCATCAGTACCTGTGGGGTCCTGCCAGGGTGGCAGGCGGATGGCCTTCTTAAGGAAACAGAGCTCAGGGTGGTAAAGTCGGAAAGTCTGGTCGAGAACATGGGGTGTCGGCTCCACGTTCACCTGGCAGATGGCCAACGGCTTGCCATCTTCTGCTTTGAAAGTAACCTGTGGAGAGAAAGTCAGCAGTATCAGCAGCATGCCATTCCCCTGCTTGATGTTAGATATCCAGTGCAATGAAAGAACATTTACATCATGAGGCAGTAGAATTCCTCAGTGAAAGCCAAACTAATAAAACATTCATAGCTGGGTTAGAAGCTACTTATAGGAGAATGACAGTTTATGACAACTGGTTATACGTAGTTTTGTCCATCATTTCTATTGGTTATGATAGCAGTGTATAGAACAAAATACACTGCTCAAAAGTATTGCATCAAGTCAAATAAACTTCTGGGATATTGCTCCGCTCAGTTAAGTAGCAGAGGGGGTTGTTAATCAGTTTCAGCTGCTTTGGTGTTAATGAAATTAACAACAGGTGCAATAGAGGGGCAACAACGAGACGACCCCCAAAACAGGAATGGTTTTCCAGGTGGAGGCAACTGACATTTTTTTCCTTCCTCATCTTTTCTGACTGTTTTTCAATAGTTTTGCATTTGGCTAAACGATGTGGCATCCTTTTGTTCCTAACACATTACCCAGTCCATATCAATATAGATATCCAGCATGATTTTTTTTTCCCATTGAGATCTGATGTGTTTTCAAAGTGTTCCTTCAATTTTTTTGAGCAGTGTAAGTGCTGAGATCTGGGAACGTAGTGACATGGCAAAAACACAAGTGGTCACACAATGAGACAAGTTGTACACAAGCCAACAGTTTTGCTAGATTATCAAAACAAGAGAGAAAAATTATCAAAATTTACTTGTGAAGTTATGGCCTTACTGTGCACTTACAAGAAAGTATCCGGTTCACCACCAAAAAAAAACAAAATCTAGAGAAAAGTCAGAAAAAGTAATTTTTTCTAACAGAAATATATCTATTTTTCTTATCTTGTGACCCCCTCAGATTTATCTTTGGATCCCTTGATCAGTCCCAATCCCCAGACTTGGAAACACAGATCTAAACCTCTTTATTTGGAGGTAAATCCAAACGAGGGCACACCAGAAATCCTTATAGTTGGCTATAGGAATTTAAAGCACATTTACATCAGCTTTGGCTATAGGGATTTGTTAAAAACCGTAAGAGTGCTTCTATGAGTGATTGTGCACCATTGGAGTTCTTATTGGTGATGATGCAATATTACCGGATCTCAGCAATGAACTTGGTGAGTACAGGAATAATAGTGAAAATAAGACAAAGGTTGTAATAATTGGGAATGTTTCTTCGAGGCAGGGTGAGGCAAGTCATGTTATTGTCTGGCAACAACCACTTTCATTAGTTCATCTATACTTTCTCTCTCTGTGTGTATGAGACCCTCAAACAGTACTGGTCCTGTATCATTACACATTTAGAAAATACCTAAATTCTAATTCTTGACTCTCTTTAGTGAAATACAGAACTGGAAATGCCATGTTTTCTTCCTGAAGCATTTCAGCTCTAAATAACATATAGAGCTTTTTTAGAAAGCAGTCTTTGAGAAGTTTTATTTAAAAAAAATCACCAGAGAGTATGATGATGATGTACACTAGAATATAAAAATTGGCTTCATTCCGACTACTGAAACCCCCACAGACCTAATGAATTTGCTTTGAAGTTTGCTGCATTTAAATAGCCCTCAGGATCTGTGCAAATCAACACAAATGTGTTCATACATATGCACTAATTACATATGGTTACATATGATAACTGGTATATTTACATAGGCCAAAATATTCAAACACATTAGAATTGCTAGCCCTCTCACATACCATCATAGTCTACACCATATTATATTAGTGTTTGCTGGATCAGTTTGTATGATATAATGGTATACATAACTGGAGTGGAGTTTAGGAATTATAGATTACATATAGCTGAATTGCAGGATATTAATTCATTAAGAATGTTAGTTCAAAGTTGCCAAAAAAACCTGCCGGATTATATATTAAAGTATATAATTTAAGAGTATTCGTGACTATTTCAAATCATACTTAGGTAAGAACTATTCAGAGGAAGAGTCACGTTAGCAATGTGACATGGCAATGTAAGTCGCTAAATTTTTGTGAACCATGCGGGCCACATGGTTCATTTGGATCAAATTCCCAACAACTACTGGACAGATTGTCATGAAATTTGCGGGAGATATTCATGGTCTCTAGAAAATGACTTTCATGATTTTGGTGACCTCCTGACCTTACGTCTAAAGCCACTGTAAGGTCAGAATTTCCTTTTGACCAACACTTTAGTCCAAGACTAGATTATCTAGAAACTTCATGGACCGATTCACATCAAATCTACTGTGAATGTTCATGTCCCTAATGGATGAGCCCTAACGTTTTATTTCCACTTGTACAAATATCTAATGGGCAGATAACCGTGAAATTTACCGAGTACATTCATGCACCCGAGGGGATAAACCATTTCTAGTTGTGACATTCCATGGGCTTTCCTCCAATGTTAATCTTAAAACAAAAAGTATACTTTTCATACAGAATATTTCATAATATAAATGGCAGATTGGCATCAAGTTCACATACCTGGGATGACCTGATGGCCTTTACTGTAGTGCCACCATGCATGCTTTCTAGAGGAAGCATAAAAATTATTGTACTTGCTGTTTGTTCTTAACAACACTATGACAATATGAAATACAATAAAGACTGCAGCCTCTAGGGGCTGCAGTTGGAGCTTTATACTTGTAGTGACGTTCATTTAGTGGCATGTTATCACAGGAAAGTAATCAGATGGTAAGTAAAAGTCATCAGATTACATTGTAGAATACTGTTTTCCAATCACTGCTGTTTGGACGACAGGTTAGTGCTAAGGTGCAGACCAACCACGTATTTATTTCCATAACATAAATACATGGACAGCTATCATGGCTGTCTTTCAATTCATGGCTTTCTGCAGGCCTGAGAATTATTTACAATTATTCATAGCTTTCTCATGTTAAAAATAAAGGCAGGGGAACTCCGACATCATAAAAACACATAAAAAGCCCTCTATAAACATATGGTTCATATATGAAAAAAAAATTTCTGAGTTTTGTGTCGAAGAACTTGAACGGCAAGTGCAGAGTCATGACTTTTACCTTATTCAACACTTTTGGAATGAACAATGACACTGAGCCAGGCCTTTTCACCCAACATTAGTGGTTGACCTCAAGAATCATAATGCATTTGTGGCTCAGTGGGAGCAAATCCTTGCAGTAAGGTACCCCAATCTTATGGAAAAGGAGTGGAGGCTGATAAAGCAGCACATTAATATCACATATGGTTGTCATGTTCCGGTGTCAATATACTTTGTTTGGGTGTCTACATACTATAAACTGTAGTGTATCATTACAAATAAAAATTGCAAATCTCAATAAATTAGCTTCCACCGCAGAAGTTTATGATTATTTCTTACATTCATTCACAAAAATAGACATAGTGCAAGTAATTCTATACAGTGCTATAATACAAAAAAGATGAAGATGACCTTCATTACAACTGCGTAACAGATTCAAATATCCAGTTGTGAGAAATTGAAGTATACTCTGAAATGAACTTTCAACATTTTGGTCATTGATTCACATACTCAAGGAAGTTGATCCCTGCCAAACAGCAGCTGTCCGAGTCATTGATGTGTCAGATTTGCAGGCCCATGCTGACCTGTAGGAGCAGCCCATATCTGGCTCTTGTGATGTGTGCTGACTGACAGCAGTGCCAAAGCTGGCATCCTGACAGCTCTGCTGTTGGGGCTTGTCAGTTTTAGCGGGACACAGATTTGATCCAGACCTGACCTCTTTGACCTTTTGACAGGGTTTTTGCTCAGAGCAGCAGTGCTGACACTGACACACTAATACACACAAACTGCAGGCAGACATACACACGCTTGGCCAGACTGGCAAATATTTCATCACCTTGTGCAATGGGAGAACATCAGGGTGCTGTGCTCTACATGAACAATAAGATTTATTTTGAGGTACTGATGAGCAGTGATGGATACTTGCTTTTAGCCGTACAAAGCCAGAGTTAAGATCACGTCTATGGAGAGAGTGCTGAAATTTCTTTTTGAATTGATTCATGAGGAACAGAAGTTCATTTTGGTGACAGCTGTAGCATTAAGGTGCTGCAGAGCACATTACATCACATGTAGATATAGAGCACATTGTCTTATCTACAGTAGATCTGAACAAGCACATTCACATTGTGTCTCCTTCCTCTAACCTTCTAATATATTATAAACGGTTGAATAAGTGCTTAAAATGGTACAATAACTTGAGAGTAAAACTGCATATGCACGGTTCATTTAAAGTAGATTAGCCAGACGTGTCAAGCTGTCCTCCAATCGGAGATAGTTTAACTCTCCAGCCTGACATTTGCCATTTGGAGAAGATACACAATGTTCAGTAAGATAAAAGTGATTTGCAGCATATAATTTTGCTTGACAATCTTGTCTGGCTAGTGTAACTTTTTAAATAGTTGACACTTCAAAGTGTTCTTTGTGTTTGAGCTGTGACTGTGTGGGAGAGGAGAGGAGGGAGGAGGCGGCGCACTGCCACTCCACTGAGAGTTGTCTGGGAGTGTGCTTGCACAGTAGATGTTGTTAGACTTAATGTAGCAGAAGGTTAACCTGGCTAAACTCCAAGTCAAAAGCTTCAGACTATACACTGAGTTTAAGTGTCTTTATCTTCCTCTGAATCTAACAATCAATTTATGTACCTTAAACCCTGTACCTTAAAATGCTAAAAGTGTTGAATTATATTAAAGCTCTTATCACGGCAGAAAAATATACTGTACATCGAAATCTTTTAATTTGCTATAATTCCAGCCTGGAGATCAACAAATCATGGATTAAGACACAGAAGATCTTAGATGGAGTTAAAGATGATGCAATACACAGAAAATATTGCACGAAGCATAAGCAGCACACTCTGTACCTTGATAGTTTTGGCAGCAACAATATTGGACAGATTCTTCTTGGCCACCTGAGAACCTTTGCCTGCAGGTAAGAAGCTCGGTCCCTGTGAAGATTTGATAAGAAACCGAATGTTTATCGAAACTGAACATCTACCAAAAAAACAACAAATGAGTGCAAAGAAAATAATACATCTGTACGGCAGGCAACTGTAACTGATCACAAAAGCTGAATAGAACCGAAGGGAATAAGCAAAAAGATAAACAGTGGTGAAAATTAACATTTTGTCAAGACTATTATATGTATTTCAATCCTTGCCAATAGTGGTACCAGGAAAACAATTTACAGCATAGGATAAATTGGTATTTAGATTTATTTTGGAGGGGAAGAAAGCCAGAGTCCGATACACTACACTCCAGGTGTCAAAGGATAAAGGTGGAAAGGCACTTCCAAATTTTAAGAAATATTTCTATGCAGCCCAAATCAAACCGATAATTAATTGGTGTCATGATAGCTTTTTAGATAGATGGAAAGAGATTGAGACATATATCCCTGGCTACCACATCCAAACACATTTGGGAGAAAAAGTGCTCCCTGAACACATGAGTATGATTGACCCAATAACAGTATTTACGTTAGAAACCTGGCTCAATCTTATCAGACAACTTAAACTGAAATAAGGGCAAAACATATTAAAATGGATAGCTTTAGGTAGTAAATTCAAATCAGGGATTTATGAATTAACATTTAAAGATTGGACCAAAAAATAAATGACTGCATAATGTACTGTTACTGAAAAATTAGACCTAAGAATTTAAAGATTTGAAGGACAGATTTGCTCTTAAGAATTAAGACTTGTTTAGATATATCTTCAACTGAGAGAATATTACAAAAAAAAAGTAAAAGGGAGGCACCAGAAGAAAAGAATCCAGTGGTCCAGAAATGACAGTCAATGCTTATCATCAAAAAACATCGAGGATTATTTCATTCATTACGTTTCATGTAAAACAAGTGGGAAAAAGAACTGAATATCGCGATTTCAGAAGAAAAATGGCGTCATAGGTAGATGACACTACAGACATCCACAAATTCAGATAAATGGAGAGAATTTAACTGGAAAAACCTAATTTGTTTCTTTATTACACCTAATATAGAAAGCAAACAACAAACATGCTGTAGGCATTGTGGCCATACAGATGTATATCATATGCTTATCTTCTGGAGTTGCCCAAAGATAAAGCCATTCGGGGGTGGAGAGAACTCAGCATTGAATGAGGTATCAGGATATACAATTTCCAAGAAGTGTTCCATTTTATATCTGGAAAATATAATTAGAGAGGTGCTGAAGGAAGATAATTACTTTCTCACAGAAATTCTACTCACAGCTGGTAGGAAGGCCATTACAAGAAATTGGCTGGATATGGACCCACACAGAAATATACAGTGGTTAGATATAATAAAGGAAATATTTGTGATGGATTAAATATCTTATTATCCAAGAGTGAGAACATGGGAAAAAGAAGTTAATGGCAACATATGATTATCACTGCCAATAATGTAAATTATTGCATAAGAGTTTTAATAAGCAAAGAGTACTATAAACTACACTAGTTTTAAAATGTAACCCCTCTTTGCAGTTATATGTTCCGATGTTATGTTTTTGTTTTATTTGTTTATTTATAAAGGCAATAAAGACTAAAGTGATAGAAAAAAGAACCACAGGGCATAAAACCCCAGTCATCCACAGGAGATAAGGGCACAGCCTGTGTAAATTGAATTTATTTCAAACTGTCCTTCTGGCCTCAAATTAACTGTCAAGCCTGAGTTGCCCTTACATGTGTATAACTTGCCCTTGGAACAGATCCACTATGGTTAAAAATCCCTGAGGTATAGTGCCATTTATATCAATCAAATTTTAACTTTTATCACCGCTCCATCTCTTATTTCCACAGCGTTCTCACACCAAAAACACACCTTTAGACCACAGAGCCAATCAACTTTAAAATATTTCTTGAACTGGAATCAATAGGGAGACATGAACTAATGTGATATCATGAATTAGGAGAGAGTTACTTTGATGTTTCATCTGTGGCGACTTTGAAGGTGTGTTGACTGTTCTAAAAACTAACCTAACCTTTCTAATCTGACTGCTAAAATACTATCCTACTTGTCAAAAATACTGCATTCAGCAATAATTACCATTCCAAGAACATGGTTTTCATAGTAAATTCATTGATGGTTCCAAAACACTCCATCAGCATAATCCTTTGGTCTCACTTTTACCTGTAGGGCCGTGATGTGGTCGCACAGGAAGCTCTGGTATTTCAGGGGAATATTGATGCTTTCTTTGGGCCGGAGGTAAACCCTGGGACCTGGGGCACTCTCCTCCAAGTGGAACATGTTCTCCTCCAGCGGAGTAGGAGTTTTGGTTAGTGCTTTGAAGTAATGCCACTCCTCTGTGTTGGTGATGACACTGGATGAAAAAGATTAAAGGACGTGAGTTAGATAAAAGCAGGGCCTTATATCTTTAGAGGATCCATCCAGGATTAGAATTGGATTTGTTACACGATCAAGAATAAAAGTCTAAACCCACACCGTGGAACACTGCAATGTTCATTAGATCCTCTGATAAGGTGGTGTTGAACAGAACAAACAACATACTGATGTTTTTACTACTCTTTGAGTCTTAACAGAAGTTTGGCTGAAAAGATACCATTAGATTAATGCTAATGTTGTCCTGAGGGTGGTGATACAGGAGAGGCAATGGCGTCATTAAAATCAAATGAGTTTCATCTAAGGAACATGAATTTACTCATTGAATTTCACGGAAATCTGGATATTCAATTATGTAATAGCTATAGTATAATAGCAGTCATTTGGTCTTGAGTCTTGGTGCTACAGTGTCAGAAATGGAAATGGTTCTTCATCTGGAGAGCATGAATGTGCTCGGTAAATTAATTTTTTTTTTCTGTTGTGTACTATGCAAAGAGAAATTTTACACTGATGTCAGTGTCTGGGGGTCCTCAAGAACGTTAGGACATGAATATCCACAGAAAACTTTATGGGAATGTACCCAGTAGTTGTTGAGATATTTCACCGTTGACAACTTTTGGACAAATTAACTTCATCAACACTTCTGATCTAAGTTTATTCAGTATGACAGGATCACGAGCAACTCTAAAGAAAAACAAATCAATAGTAGGATGGGGAAATCTTTT
Source organism: Xiphias gladius (assembly GCF_016859285.1). Classification (NCBI taxonomy): domain Eukaryota; kingdom Metazoa; phylum Chordata; class Actinopteri; order Istiophoriformes; family Xiphiidae; genus Xiphias; species Xiphias gladius. The sequence continues at coordinate 8,627,084 of NC_053417.1, forward strand.
GTAATGTCTGCCAGTCAGTTTTTATTAAAGCACTTTTAAGTTTCCTAACAATTGTACCTTATTATTGCATTATTGCTGTGCAAATGTTAGTGAGATGTAGTGGGTGAATTCTGAAATGCAAGGTGGTTCTGTGTAAGTTAGCTGGAGGAAAAGAACTAATTGAGCTTTAAGAAAACTCAAAGGAACAGTTAAAGCGTAACCTGACTCCAGCTCTGTATGTAATGGCATTAAATGATATGGGACTGATACTGATCTTCTCATCTCACTCTTGGAAAGAAAGAAAAAAAGCATATTTCTCAAAATATTGAGCTAGTCTTTTATTAAGAAAAACCTATTTTAGAAAAAATAGCTTGCTGTGCAGTGGTGTGATATCATACATTTGACAGAGGGAATAACATTTATCTTTTATGTGTGGCCCTGGGAAACTGTGGTAAATATTTCTTACATACCAGATCTACTCTCTCAGAGGGATCCAGCAATGCATCTAAAACAATACATTTCCCTTTGGAAAAGACAAACAATACTGATCTCCAATTCTTAAAAAGAGATCAGTACAAGAATCTTATTGATTCTAACAAAGTTCACTTTGGTCAACATTCGAATCGAGCTAAATAACAAGGTCGATCTCAAAACATTCAACAGAACACTCACAACATAATGCTTTCATTTTAATTACCGACAGCAGCTTTTATAAAGGTGTATAGAGGTCAGTGAAAGCCCCCCTACAAACCCCAACAAATGGATTTCCAGGGAGAAAGCAACAGGAACAGATAACACATTCCAACAGAGGGAGGTCTCATCTGCCCTCTTTCCACTTCCTTTGAATGCAACAATTTCACGCACAAATGCATAAAGTGCTGCTTTAAACTTCAAAGGTTCCAACCTATTGGCATGGAGAGGGGTATTTCCCTCAATAAGGGAGCAAGAGTTTGTGAATTTTTCAGGGCCCCACCTTGCTAACATTAGGGGGAGATGCAACAGTCAATTCCATTAAATTCATTTGGAGATTCCCACCTGTGCATTTGGCATTAAACACTTTGCCTGCGGCTTATCATGACAACAAAGACTGTCTGCGTATGGGTATTTCACCAGAGCCTCCATGAAAAATCATGGGTTGATTCATTTTTAAGGAAAGAAAATAGAACAAGGTAGGAGGTGCAGAGGATAAACAGATTGAGACAAATAAAGGAAAAAGAACAGAAAGAACAAAATTCAGACGATTAAAAAGATAAAGAGAGATAATTGAACAAATTGAAAGGTTGAGAGGCACAGAGAAGAAGACAGACAATGAGGAAAAAATGATGACAGAAAGCAGCAGCATGGACAGCAGCAGAAAAGCCGTACAGTCTCCTATCTCTTGGCTAGCCAGCAGCCATGGCCCACACTGGGCTCTGTGAAGCCAAGTGCAAAAGGTAGCCATGCAAAAATGGATGGCAACAGGTAGCAAACGTGTACTCCATGTCAAGCAGAGCCTCTCGGCTCTAAACCACTGCAGACATCAAAGCTAGAGCTAGCCTAGCCTCACTGAAAGTACTTTCCCTTCAAAGCCTGATGCTGGATTTCAGGTTGAGGGTCAGAGCCTTTTCTCTTTTTTTTCCGTAAAACAAAGAGCAAACCCAATGCCTTGTTTACTTTCTCAAGATATCAGAGTTTTTTGTCAAATATTGGTTGAAATACTGACAAGGAAGGTTCATGCAGTCCAGGATAACAGAGGTTTAGGGGCCAGTTTTCTTGTTTGGGTTTGTCTAACTACTCAAACACTTGGCAGTGTAAAACATAAGGCAAGTACAACTAATAAATTCTATACATCTCAACAACAGACATATGAGGGGTTAAACACCAGGAATTCATATTCAGGAATTATCACCAAAATCAACTTTCTTTTCCCAGTGAAGATTTCACTGGCAACCAGAGAGTTTTTGTGTACCCTTTAGTGCCTTTGTGCACCTGTGTGTTGGCGTACTGGAGACTATTGTTTGTTCTGAAACAAAGAAGTCTCCCCCAAACCTCAGTATCACTATCATAACTGTCATAGCTAAATGCTCAAATCTGACCTTGAAAAGCTTTATTGCAGTAAAATAACTGCATCAATCTTTAAACTGCAGCCATTTCTAACTTGTCATCCTAAAATGGTGGCTTACAGTTCAGCTTAGTGGCAAAATACTCTTTAGAGTAAGCGTGAACAAAGCAAAGTATGAATTCTGTAAAAGGAAATTATTTAGGTGGTTCACATAGTGGATTAATCGAACACACCGGCTTCCATCCCCCAATCAAAGCAAGAGCAACATTCAACAGGTGAAGCATCACATGCAGAACATCACCCTAATGTTTCCAACATCGTGTAAAAAGTGAAATCAACTCAAGTAGTAGTAATTTTAAAATCACAGGACAGTATTTAATATTATAATAATATATTTATTTTTTCATGTATTTTTTCACTTCTCTTCTATGGAGTCCGCAGTCACACACATAACAACAACTCACATAAGAGTGCTGCAGATCTATGATAAAATAGCACAGTGTCATAAAATCTAAAATCATTCTGGGCAGTGCTGTGCTTAGTGAGCCGGTTACTTAAATTTGATTCTTAAAACCTACAGTGCTGCAACAGAGATACATCCAATGCAGAGGCTTCCTTGTTAATTTACACATTTCTGGCTCTTGGTTGACATGGCAGACACTTTGGTGTAAAGTGTCATGCTGGCACATCAGGAAATAAATAAATAAACTAACGGGGCACTAAGCCGGCAAGAGGACAGATCCGGGGATTGATGACTCTCAATTAGACCTGGTAGGCCCGGTGGCTGGGCTAATGCCATAATGATTCATCCACAGCGCACTCCAGCCTTTGTTGATCAACGTGATATATGTTAATCCAAAGCTCAGGCATGAGCAGAATCCATAACAAAAGACTTAGTGCAGGGGGATTAACAACAAACACAAACAAACATGGCGTGGATACCAAGAACGGGTGATCCAGGAAACATCCGCCATAATGGATGCTATGTGTGGATTAAAGGGGGCATTTAGCATCTCACCAGCATTATGTCTGCATCTGTGTCAAGGACAACTGTTTGTGCTTCTGAAGGAGCTAGATTCTTTTTTGTATGTGTACAGTATGTGGGTGGAAAAACTGAGTGAAATGTTATGAAATTGTGCAAGGTAGTTGCTAGCAGTACTGAAAAATTCAGAATTTATCTTACTTATTCATGCAGCCACGCAGAATGTGTTTGGAAATGTGGCTGCTATTTGTACTGAAAAACTAATAATTTATCTTGTGCATTCATAAATAAAAATACACACACGTCTCGAAACTGTGAACAAAATTGAATGCAAAGCATACACATACAAAACAGGTTGTCTCAAAATGGAAAATTCAAAAACTTAATAATGCACCCACCACATACAAACGTGTCAAAACAGCAAATAAAACCAATTTAAACCATAAAAGTACACATGCAAACACATACATTTGTACACACCTACACACACGTGCATCATATCAAAAAAGTGAGCAAGCTGTTTATCAGACTCCAACAACCCTGGATTAAAAAAAAATAGTCACAAAAGCAAACATCTTCATGAAATCACTTCATTCTGACTTTCTAATGTAGGTGTTGCTGGTCTCTTTTGGTATGCTGGGATTTATTAATCATATTCATAAAGCAGTTTGTCTTGCATCCCTATATGAGACGTGCTCCATTGTTAACTTCAGATTCACCTGTCTGTCCTGCAAATTTCTCCACCTGGAACCTTTCAGAACCTGCTTACGTTCTGATATTGTTTACTGTTTAGGTTCATTTAGAAGTTTTTTTACCTATTTGCCAATAGGAGTAACATGTTAAAGACACAATCCATGATCCAGATCCAATGAAAAAGGTACTTCTGTTGTCAGAAATCTGAACACAAATGTGCAAACTTCCATGACTCTGAACCTGATTGACAGATCTTTTAAAACATATACTACATTAACACAAGATAACTAACTAAATTTATGTCTGGAATGTTTCCTGATGCTTTTAAAGGTTTGTTTAAATCAACAGTGTTTGTAAACGCCGAGGACAGACCTAGGATTTCAATTAGGATATATAGTGTAGCTGAGATGCTCCCTGGTTTCCGCCTGTTTTTTTTTGTAGGAAATTGTTAATTGAATAAAATCCATCAGTGCAACTATATGGAGCCCCCGAAAGGTCAGGGTGGAAATTTTTTTGCTGAAATTGTTTTGCACTTCTTCGCAATACTTTTAGCATTCCCTTTGATCCACAGAGACAGGCTAAGATGTATTATGATATAGTATTATGTATTATGTAGTAAACCACCACTGGTTGTGACCACATAACAAGTTGGCGTACCCTCAGCTGTGGATGGCCGAGGTGCAAGTCTGTACCATTGCAGCTAGATAGTGGAGCTGGTTAACCTAACTCTCTCACCGGCTACTGCTGAGGTGGACTGAGAGCCGATGTGATTACAACCACAGCCATGGGATGACACAGCCTTGGCTGTTGCTGTAGCTGCAGCTGCGGCTCTAGCCATGACTGTGCTCTGATTTGATTGTTGTGATTCTGGCTGTGACGCGTAGATCTGTAAAAGCTCTTGTACTTTTTTTTTTTTTTTTAATGGCATTATTACCTTTTTTTTTTATAGTCAGTGGAGAGAAACGGGATAGAAGGGAGAGAGAAGGGATGACACTTAACCGGGTGAGTAACTGTTGCGACCGTAATAGGTGTAACACTAACTACATGCAGGGGTTTTATGTGTGCAGTGCATCGATGCCAGCTGAGCGTTGTATCGCAGCTACTGTATTCCTGAACTCCTGTGGACTTTTGGTAATACATCTTTCATATCTGATAGAAGCACCACGGGTTCAAATCCTGAACAATCAGAGCACAGCTACTATAGCCATATCTATAGCACAATATATTCATCCACATAGCAGACAGCGTCATCTTTTTCCTTCCTTTTTCCTATTTGTAGTTGCACAGTTGAGAAAGAAAGAGAAGAGGAGGGCCGGTACATACATACATACATACATGCATACATATATATATATAAATATATATACGCTATATAACTATTTCATTGTCCATGGTCTGAGCACCTTTGATGTTTATACACCTTTTTCACAAGAGACATTTTGACATGAAAAATACTGGCATAAATAAAATCAATGGTGGTTTACTTCAAATGCAATGAATGTGATAACCTTCTTAGAGTAGTATGAAGGAATAAATATGCATTATGAATAAGCTTAAGTTTCATGGAACTTCCTTTTGAGCTGTGAGATGGTTAGTAGTAAATGTACTTAGGATGACATACCACTCGTGACTTGTTATACACAGTACCAACAACGGACTAGAAACCATGCATAAGGACTGATGACAAGACTGAGGAGGGCCATCTCTTTTCTTCTTCCACTTGTGTTAATGATGGGTCAAATCCAGTATAATGTTGTTTTACAGCCCTCTACTGTTAAGTCTTTTGTATTCACAAGGTGTTATAGGCATCCATTGATGCCAAGACTGATGGTGAAAAATTTTTGAGGAACAGGGATGGAAGAGCTAAACCATCACATGTCCAATTGTCTCAAAATGGGGAGGGGCAAGTGTGGGGATGCGGCATCATTTCCTAAAGCACGATGGAAATAGGTTCTAAGAACTATCTCCAGAGCTACATCACCACCTTTGGAAACACATTCAGAACGTGTAAACACAGTTTCACATTGGGGCATGGCTTGTTACGGTCTGACGATGGTAAACACATACCGTAGATACACACATGCACAGTTGTTGTGTTAGGCTGGGGACAAACCTATAAACTTGTAAACTCCACACAGTTCTAAAGATGAAACAGATGGCTAACACACATTAGTTTCCTCGGATTTCCTCTTTGCCAGTGGAAAATATAATCACACTAAACAAACAGTTAAGGACGGGGTGCCAGCCTGACACAACCTCACTGTCAACTCACTGTTTGCAGAGTCTTACCTGAGCTCAGGGTCATCACTGAGGATGGTGATGGTCTGAGGTACATTAAAGGGATTTTTAAGGACAAACTCCATGTACTCAGCGGAGCCCAGGCTGGCGTAGAGGAGGTGCTGGGTGGTGATGGCCTGGCTCAGCATGTTTGCAATGCCCTCTGCCTTGCTTCGCTCTTCTCTGGGTTTGATATGAAAAGGTTCTCTGGCCAGCTCAGATTCCTTGGTCTGATCCTAACACCCAGGAACAATGAGAAAGGCTGAAAACGATCTTTCAGTGTAACACCAGTCAACACAATATCATATAATTTTGTAAAATGCGTAAAATTATTACCCACAATTTTGTCGTGCAGTCAGAGTTAATAAAAGTTTTACCTGTGCTCACTCACTCTCATTGTTTCCTCCAAGTAAAGTGGTTTAGATAATCTGGTTAAACTGTTGGCTAATTAAACCCTCTGACTTCTTTGTAGCGATGTTGCCGTGTTCCCAGATCTCAGCAATTTCTTTGGCGGGTACAATGTTATCATAACTGATAGAAACAATGGCCAAAACTAAAGAAATAAAACCTAGGTTGCAATAAACCATAATTTTCTCCATGACATTTCAGAGACTATTTAAGTCATATAATAACACTTTCTTCATTACAAATACACCCATGGCTGCAGTCTGATGACATGTTATAGTTGGAAGATGGTGTAGCTGGAATGAATGCTTTGCTAGCATGCAAGCTTAATGTTACACACTTTCCTTCACAGTCAAGTATTGTGAACACGAAATGACCTTTTCAAAACCTTTTAGACAATTATATTTTTTCACATCGAAAATTTCCATCAACCGTGGAACACCGACAACAGGTATTTGGGAAAGGATTCAATATTATATACAATGTTTTCTCAAATGCTCACATTAAGTTTGTGCAACCAATTTCCAAGGCAGATGTTGGAATAGAAAAGGAGGGTTTGTGCTTATTTTAACACAGTCTTAAAGTCAGTGACAAACATTCCATCATAATTTAACTATGTAATCCAACTACTTTTGAATCCATTAACATGGTGCGGTATCATCTGTTGGACTCATATCCTTTCAGTTTTATAGAGTACAATTACTGCATGATGCCAGTGATTCTGGCCAGTAAGTACACTCATTGTAAAAATAAATTAAACACCTCAAATTGAGTTTCAAAATCAGGATGGTAGAGCAAAGTGTGTGGGAAAATAAAATATTGAGGTTTTCCACTGGTCTAGTCCACTGGAATTATGCCGGGGATAAACCTGCTCCAAATTAAGTCATGGCTATCAGCCCAGAAAAGTCAAATGCAAATTGAATTGCAAAGTAACTCTACAAATGTTTTCCCTGTGCAAACGGGACAGGAGTTATATTCCACATAGTATTGGCTGTTAGGGGTGTGTGAAGCAAGTCTTAGCAGAGGAAATTTAATGTGTAAAATGTCTCAGACAGACATGCACCACAGCCAAAATCATATTTAGCATGTGCACCCATGGGTGAAAGTACAAGATGTGCCCTCAGGTAGAAGAACAATTAACACCTTCTTATACAGCCACTAAAACACAGAGGGTTGAAGGGCACATCGCCTTGTGAATTGTAACACCCGCAGACAGTCTGGGAGACACTCCAGGCCTCTATGAAGTCTCCCTCATGACAAGAATGAAAGCTGCTGCTCTTCCTCTGTTGTCTGTCTGAGATTTAAGTGAAGAAGACACAAAGAGACAAAGAGATAAAGAGCTATTTTTGGCTCCCCATAGGCTCAAGTGAAAAGATTGACCTCACCATGACCTTAGCCGCTTTAACACTTTCCTTGCCCTCCCGCTGATGCACAGTGGCCATGCAGCTGAACTTGCGACGCCCACCGTCGGGTTCGTTTAGGTTGTGCTCTCCAGGCATGATGCTGTCAGGTCTGATCCTGTGTCTGAACAACAGTCCGCGATCCCCATCCATCTCCAGTCTGTGTGCTTGTGAAGTGTTCCTCGCTGCGAAGGAGAAACAGGCCTCAATCATGAATACATTTACTGAACAGAGTGGAATCTAATCTCTATGCCATTTTGACCATATGTTCTAAAAACCCTCCAAATGTCCAAGGGAGAGAGGCGCTGATGGATTACAGTATTGTTGGAGCACAAGAAACAACAGCTTGTATATAGACAACGGTGAGTTCAAAAAACTGTCACCACTACAACTGGGCCAAAGCCCTACCGCTGGGAAAGCAAACTCACTCTCTCCTCCCAATTTATCTTTCACCTCCATGTCTATCTTCTGCAAGCACTAAGATACCTAATTAAAATATCCGATTCATCTACTAGTCACCAAATAATCCAACCTCATTTGGACTGGATCATGCAAATTACCCATACTCTTTAAAAGCTTTGACAAGAGAATTTGCCTAATCCTGTACTTAGAACAACAATCAGACATTAACAAACTTCAAACTTAGAGCTCACCAAATCACACTGTTGATATTTAAAAACAGTTTTACTCTTCCTAGTCTCAGTTTGTAGCCATGTGATGGAGTATGTGTTGCAGCATGCGGAAAGATAAAGCTGCACAGCCACAAATCATTGACAGAAATGACCAGTGCACAGTGTAGAGAAAAAAAGTGAGTGGTATGTCATTGAATTTAGGATGAAAGAGATGGGAAGATAGAGAAAAAAGATATGATAAGATAAGATAAGAGAGAAAAAGAGACATGGGGCTTGAACCAAATTTATCGAATTACAGACGTTATGAATCTTTAACCAACCTGAATTTACTCATATCTATGGCTCGGTATGGAACCTCAACACTTTTTTAGAATTAACCAAAATCTGTCTGTGATATTGTATTAAAAACTGTCAAATACCAAGAACTAAGGGTTATTTTTGGATGAGACAAAAGTTGTCATGTACCTGCTTGTGTTCAGCAAGCAGGTATTTTTCATTATTTTGATTGATGACCTACCTGCAGGAGTAAAATTCTAAATTTTGCATATTCACTTCTCTCTCTCTGTCCCTCTCTCTCCCAGTACTACTCTTAATCCCTGGACAATTTTCCCAAGTGTCCTTATCAAAGAGGTACTGGGTTGACTGCCAGTCACCTAACCAGATAGTGTCCAGCTACAAGGCTGGACACTATGGTGGGATGGGTAAGAAAGGAACAGAAAGGAGTGTGACTGTGTGCGCGCACACACACACACACACACACACACACACACACACACACACACACACACACACACACACACACACACACACACACACACACACACACACACACACACACACACACACACACACACACACACACACACGACACAGTGCAGCTGATCTGTTAAGCATTGCTTAATGTTGCAACTGGACTCCAGTGGAGTATTTAGGCACCTTATATGTTTAACTGGCACGGAGAGGTGGAGAGCAGAGAGGGAAGAGTTCAGTGTGTAAGAGAGACGACACTAGTGGACAGGTGGTGGTGGGGAGGATGGTGGAATAGGTAAGAAAAAAGGCAAACAGTGAAAAGACCGTGTATGCACAGTAGCAAGAACTGTGAATAACTTGTTGCAACCGTTTGGGGAATACATTTGGAGTAAACCTACGCATGAATTAATTTGAAAGTATGTTTTATACAGTATATGTTGACACTGGTGTTTATCATTGTTTCAGTATATAGTGTGCTATGAACAAATGTGTGTGAAATATAATTACACAGCATTTCTATATGCTCGCCTCAGAGTGTGATGTAATTCTAGACCCGTCAGACCTAATTTACATCATCATAAGCAATTAGCTGCTTGCTTTCAACCACTCTTTCTTATCTAATACCTCATACTATGTGTGTGTGTGTGTGTGTGTGTACTTGTACTTCTATCTTTGTGAGGTCTAGTTTGAGTTATAGACCATACGGAATGAACACATTTTGGGAAAGTGAGGACATTTTGGCCAGTCCTCACTTTGTGACTCACCTTCAGAGAACTGTTTGAGGGTTCAGGCTAGAATACGGTTTAATTAAGACATTTAGTTGTGATGGTTAAGGGGCTAGGGAATGTGTGTGTGTGTGTGTGTGTGTGTGGTGTGTGGGTGTTTCAGTCATTGTCTACATTTTAGGACAAATTTAGGCCTACAAACCAGTTGACCGGCCACAGCTTGTCTAATTGAGGAAAAAATTGGTTTCCCCAGTGTGTGCCTCTGCTTGGACTGTACACGCGCACACACACAAAATACCAACAGGACTGTTGCTTGCCACCAGAGATGCTTCTGCAAGCTCAATTACACTGAAAATTGAGTGGTTCAGTGGTGCAGCCAACAGACAGAATGTGAAATGGATCTGGTTAAATTGATCAAGGAAGGAGGATGGTCACTGCCCAAATGAAAGACACTAATTACTCCATGGCATAGAATATAGACATACACATGTGCATAGACATACAGTGAAAGGTAAGTGGTGAAAAGCCTGAACTGCACTGATAATGAAAGTGAAGTCAACGGATATGTTAGACCAAAAACAGACAGGATTGAAAGCACTGTTGATTGAAATGCTTGCCATTGAGTTGGAGGATATTTCTGGAAGACAGGCTTCCTCCTCTGAAGCCACTGGTGACTTTGCGAGGTGTGATGATATGAGGATGAGACGGCATCACATCTGCTGCCCTCCTGCTGCTGGAATCTACTGGGCACCCTGTAGGAGAGATATAGTTTTTAGTTTGATATTTTGCATCTGATTATATTTACATGCAAAGTACCTCATATAACTTGCTATTAAGTCATTCATAAACTCAAACTCACGTTTAATAAGGTGCAGATTAAGATTTAGCTGTTTGGTCATTGTCAGACCAGTTCTGTACATGCCAACCTGCACCACCTACAGGCCAGAAAAGTAATAGCTGCTGCAACTTTAAGACTTGTGTCACCTGCTGGGAATGGGTTTTATGGTGGCAATTGTTTTATATTTGCTGTTTTGTTTGTGCATTTTTGCTGGTTTGTATTTGTACCAGCTGTTAGGGAACATAAGAATCGATAATAAAATGGGAAAAAATAAAAATAAAAATCAGTTTTAAGCCAAAGTTGTCTTTGAAGTCACATGTAACACTATACATTTTCACCGGACTCAGTGCCAAAGTCAACACAGTCCAGCCCTAAAACCCTGGCTAAGAACACTCAAGCAGGATCAATACATGGAGACAAGCCTACAGCATTTAATTAGTGATTTGAAATTCCCAAAGAGGTCTGGACACACAAAGCTGGCAACATGATGAGTATCATGCTGATGGATGGTTTGTGCTGGCCTCCGTCTGGGTTGGCAGAGCGATGGGTGTCAGAGATGCAGTTAGTGTCACAATGAAGCCAGGAACTCAGGGGAAAGGACCCAAACACAGACACACAAGACAGGCTGATGCGGTGGAGGTGTTTAATACACAAAATTAGGCTTACAGGTAGACAGATGGATGAAAAAGGTAAGTGAGTTGACAGGCAAACCAGCAGGAACAAACAACAGGATTCAATACTCAAGGAACATGAGGGATAATACGCAGGAAAACTGATAAAGAGCAAGAGACAGCGGTAGGTTTAAATAGTGACTGGGATAATAAGGTAACTGGGAACAGGTGTGTAAGTGGGAAGGGAAGCTAGGTGAGTAACTGGAACAGGAAAAAAATCTGGGGACATCTGGTGGTGGGATGAAAAATGGCAGGTAATCAGAAAGGCGGGAAACACAAAAGGGCAGGAAGTAAAATAAACAAACAGACACACAAAGAGAGTGAATTCAAAATAAAACAGGAAATAACACAGAGTCCAGTCATAAAGTCACACAGAGAGGCAGATTGTGACCATGAGACATTTCAACATAAAGCTCTTAAATATCACTTGCAACCAGCTACCCTTACTTCTAGTGGTGGGGGATGACCACATCATTACAGATCCTACTTTTAAGGAATATTTTTTAAGTAATTTTCTTAATTGTCCTCACAGTATTAGTCCTTAGTCATTAGAAAAGCTTTGTGTCGTCAATTGAATGGCACAGCTGATAGTTTGGAGTTACGCTGTAAAAACTGCCTCTTTACAACCAGACCTACCTTCAGCTTTCAACCTTATTTTTTTCCCCGTATCTGTTCCTAAATGGCAAAATAATCAGTTTTCTGTCTTTTTAAAGGCAAGTGAATAAGTAAGCACTCCAGGGTGTACTTGTACTAAGGAGGTGAATGATGGTCAACAGGGCGTGTTAGGTTTTCTTCTAACATTAATTCATCATGTGGCAAAGGCTTTCTTACAATTTTGAACAGTGCTTTACACACAAAAAACCTTGTAATGAAAGTGCGACAGATAGTTGCTCACAGAGTCACAGCCATAACACCAGCCTGCAGCTCATATACCATCTTCACGAGAGCATATTCAAATACCACAGGTCAAAATACCACAAGGTTTTTGTGCAATTTATAGCTAATCTCAGGCCACCACTTGAAATCTTTTAGATACAATTTACTAAATGAAGAAGTCATTAAAACTAAAGTTTACAGCTCTTAAAATTTCAATGCACTTTAACACAATGCTCCCATTACTCCCATCACTTTCCAGCCTTTACAATGTCACAACATACCCAACTCAGGTGTTTAATTGTAGCGTAAGAAGTTTAAGCATTTACTGAGAGGCTCTGGGATACCTGATTCAGGATGCTTTCATATGAAATATGGTGAGTGCAGCAATTAACTCGCTTTACTGACACCTCAGTGAGCTTTAGGAGTTTTAGAAGGGGGGCCAAAAGTACCCTCCAAATCTTTTAGAGGCAAACTCTTTCATCAACAAACTGATAATGGGCGTCAGCTAAATGAGTAATGGGGAGCTGGTGCTGCCATGCAAACAGACACAGACAGCGCAGTTCTGCAGATTAATGGGTGAGGTGTCTGCCATCCCAATGCATTCCCCTCATCATCCATCACCCTTCCCTGGCCACACAACTCAGCTGAATGTATTTGTTTGAGTTATATTTCCCAAATATTACTGAGAACATATTACTTCTGCTGTCACATAAACATCTCCAATCAATAACAAAGCCATAGAGATCTCACTCCCAGTGCCTCATTATGGGCCTTTCAGTCTGATTTCTTTTGTGTTGAGAAATGCTTTGATGATCGATATAATTATACAATAAGCCTGTGTCGACGCAATGAGATGAACACCCGTTGCTACTTGCCCACAATAAAGGATATGGATTGATGATGAACCCAATTATGACCCTCTAATTTAATCATTCAATCATTTTTTAATTAATTGCCTATCACTGGAACCATCATTAGGCTAATCAGATAATACCTACTTTAGTGCTAATCCAGGATGATGTGGATGTCTTGCTCTTGGTCACATTATCTGCCCTAACTGCTGAATCACACTGGCATATTGTTAAGACAGAGATGATGATCCTCATCACTGAAATGGAAGCTAATGCTCCAGGTTTGTGTTGCAGAGACAAAGCCCAGAGCTTCATTTGCTGCTCTGTGTTGTCTATGCGGAGGAGAGTAATTGTGAACAAAGTGCCAGAGCCTGAACTCTATCAAATTTATTGACTACCTCTCACTGTCGCATGACAATAACCCTACTCAGCACTACCCACCTGCCCGCCCTCTTTGCTCTGCTGGCAGTTCTTGAGGTTAAGGCCACAACAAACCACTGATTTACTGGCCCCCAGGACAAATGGGAGCAAGCACCAAGGGGATTTCACCGTACTCTGCAATATTCGAATTCTTCTGCCTCCCCGTTCCAGGCCACTGACGTTTCAGAATAAACAGATTCTCTCTCACCTCGGGGCTAAAGGCAAGATTGATAAAGTTGGCCCTTAATGCGCCGAGAGCAAGAGCTTTTAATGAGTGAGACATAATATATGTGCCCCCTTAGGGAAGTAACCTAGCTAAACTAATTGTAAGGTAAATTTCACTGATATTTTGTTCCACCTGTGGCAGATTTAGGCAGGATTCCCTATACTCTCTTGCTTCAACAGTCAGTCTCTCAAGGGCTTATCAGGCTGCTGCAGATGAGGAGCAGTGTGAGGTCTGGAGAATGTTCTAATCTGTCTTCTCTACAGTGCTGAAGCAGATACATGCTTTCTGTTTGTGTGCGTGTGTTTCTGAGAGAGTGTGCGCATGTGTGTGGACAGAGGAAAAGGGAGAGTTAGAGAAAAGAGAAAGTGAGAGTTAGAGAGAAAGGATAGAGACACAACACAGTCAGCAGAATGATTTTATATCAATCGGCTTTCCCTTCTGTCACATATGAGCCTTTTTACTGCAGGCAAATATTACGAACGTTTCCAAATTGGAAATTACGAGCGCTAACTGTCTTAATTTTTGGTAGTGTAGTTATTATTACCTTTTTATGAAGCTAAACTCAAGTGCTATGGGTGTAAGTCAGACTTGGACCATCAAAAGCTACTACATAAACTATCATAGCCTTGGATCAGATACTAATCTTGGTCCAGCCAATGGTATGTAAGTAATTTAAAGTTATTATCAGCCAAAATAAGTACCAGTTTTTTGCATTAAAGCTGCTCTAATCAATATTTCTGTACTAACAACTGATCAAATGACCATGTGTAATGCGAAGGGGGTCACTAGTAGTGATGAACCCACAGAGAATTATCATCCAACTCTGCAGTTCCCCTCAGCTCTATGAAGCTTTATAGCCTGTTTTTGTTTGTTGTTTTGGTTTTCTGACCCACAACCTCTGTATTCATCAATCTTGTTTCCAGCCATTGCAGGCAACTGTTTTCAGTGACAAAGGTATGCTAGACCCAATGCAGGCTACTAGCCCAGCATCAAACAGCAGACGGACAAATATAGTGTCTAGCTGGTGAAGATAGTGGAGGACCTAGCAGCTCCGAATTTGGTCAAGACCAAAACTGAGCTAAAAGGAAAATGAATACAAACAGGTTGTCAGAGGCCAGATTCCAAATCAATGGATGTGTGAATGGGCAACTGTTTTCTAACCCACTGGCTTAAATAATTTGATAAAATAACAGTATGTAAGACATTTTGTTTTCAAGTGTTCTGCTGCCCCATTGGCCACAAAAATCTATTAATGCAGCTTTAAGATTTAAAGGTGGAGTAAGCAATTCTGGAGAAAGACTGTTGATTTTTGTACTCAACAGCAAAACAAAAACCCCTTCCTTCAGTGCTCCTTCAGGAGCTCCGCCCCCCATATTAATGGACATGCATATTCAAGGCAACAAAACAATGGCAGAATCCAGAGTGTCTTATATCGCGTGGAAGTGGATGCTCTTTCTTATAGCTGAAGCAAAGGAAACCTTATAATATAAAACATCATCAAACAAATGACATGCACGCCAACAAAGCATTCCAAAACACAACTGCGAAAAAACTAGCATTAGTTAGTTGTTTGTTGTTACAAAACTACAGTGACAGAAGAGAAGACCGTAGGTTTGTAGCTAAGATAAAAAGGAAGGTAACATAGCATAGCATCTTGAGTTATGCATCAATCCCAATGTGCCAGGAAACTTCTGTTTTTAGGTCATCGTGGCTATAAAACCATTTGCACATTGTACAGACGAATACCATGATATAGAGCAAACAACGAGGCAGCAAGTATTTTAACTAACATTAAGTAAGTTGTGGGTTAGCGAACTACGCTGCATTTGCAGCTGCAAAGCTAACATGCAGAGAGGACGAAACAATTTCCCAGAGTCAGAACGCCAGACAGCGATCTGCAGTTCTCATGTTACTATAGCTAACATCACACCAACAACATATTTTGGCAAACTACAAAGTAAGCTGAATGTCTGTGGGCAAGTGATTTAACATTACCGGACACACAAACATGACACAGGTACATAGTTGCTAACTGAGCATTTGGGAGTAGCTATCAGGGCTGTGTAGGAAAACCAGATTTTTTTCAGTGCACAAAGAGAATGGAAAGCTAGAGGACTGTGAGGAGATATTTGCTGAATCTGACAAAAAGTGTATGGGATTAGAATCGCTGATGATACCTTTAATCAATTTATGAATCAGTGTCACATGAATGGCTATATTTCTTAATGTGTATAATGTATCGAACATAGGCTTCATGACCTGCCTGAACACATGTGACCAACTGAACATTAAAATCTCCTAATTCTAATGTTGGACCTAATGGTGGCACTAGGTGAATAGGTAAGGGTTGTCACCAAAATCACCTCCAGGGACCATGAATATCTGTATCAAATTTTAAGGCAATTGTGCTAATAAATGTCAATAAAAAGAAACTTAACAGAAGATAAAAGAATTGGACAAAGAGATCAGATCCCATCATCAGGTTGTTTTCTGTTTTCTATCTTTGGGAACAACATTAAACATCTCTCCTTAATGTATTTCTTTTCCCACCTCCATCTTACTTTTCACCTCAGAGTTCATATGGATTTAGCAGATGAAATCAATAAAGCATCATAGCTTTCCTCTGGCAGTCGTCATCTGCTCCAGTTCTCTGTGTGGGAGCGCTGTTTTGACTCCGCAAGACCTCATCCTTTAGCAAAACCAAACCCCCTAATGTTCCAGCCATGATTTCAGAACTCTATATTATTCTGATTAAGCTACTACCTTTCTTCCTTTACAACACTATTAATAAAAGCTGCTTTATAGAATGATTGAATAGGCCTGACATTGTACATCATTGCCATTTAATTAATTACATGTCAATCCCACCTTGCGTTAATTAAAAAGGATATCATTTGTTGTTTCACTCTTTTTCATTTGGAAATGACAATCTGCCACTCATTTTTTTCCAATAAAGCCTAATTCTGATGAATTCCCAACAGGGCAAAGTAAAGAAATTATTAATAGTGTGCAGGAATGAAACACATAAAATCAGAAAAGGCAGAGTGTAGTATGTACTCAGGACTGTATTGCTTGTGAATTATAATGGCATGGTTAGTTAATATGATTATATATATCTAACACATCTTTGGAATCTTATACTCTCCTTTTTTTAGGGTGACTGTGTAACACCATGGCTCACATTGTAAATGCAAAATATTGGACCTTTCTAAAGCACTGATTCTATCGGCACAAGAATAGATTCATATCGTACTAACCACTCTGCAGCTGTGAGTTTCACTTTACAACAGAAATGCTGTTTTAATTTTTCTAATTTCAATCAGTTCTGTTCTGCTGTTTTTTTCTGAGTGCTGTTAAGTTACTGTCAATGAAACGCAACACTTTCTGCATAGGTCAAGTCAAATTAAAAGACTAGCAGGAATGGGAGGGATTATGCCCTATGTGTAACAGAAGGCCTTCTAAAATCAAAGAGACTGTAAAAATGTAGTGGCTGATAACAGTATTTTTGTTAGGGAAGAGAAACTCAGAGCAGTAGAATACTGAATGTTATATGATTTGGTATTGATTGTTATTAAAGCCGTAATAATGTACCATATGCTGAATTTATCAAAACAACAGGGAAACATTGAGGGAGTTTTGAATTTGCATTAATAGGGAGCAGCATCGAGAACAAATTCAAACAGGAGCAGTTCAGAAAACAGAGAGGGTTTTTACTAAAACAGATAAGATATACTTACAAATCCGGTGAAATTAGAATGAAAAGGCCTGTCTATTACATAAGCCTGTTTCAAAGAAAGGCTGCGGTTGAGTTAATTAAAGGCCACTATTCAAGAATTTGTGGTACACATTAAACTAGTAAACATCATCATATAATAATGCAATACTAGTTATAAATGAGCACAATAATCTAAATCAACAAAATCCTCAGAACAAAGAGAAATTTTTTCCTCAGTGAAAAAAGCCTGAGCTCCTCTTTCTGTCTTCTCTATCACACTCTGCATCATCGACCATTTTGAAGCAGCCTTCCTTCACCCCTTGAAATGAAACCTAGGAGCTGTATCTGCACAATGTCAACACAGAAATACACATTGTCTTTCAGATTTCAGCCCATTTTTGATTCCATCCAGTGGGATTTAGTGGTAAGAAAATTTTCCCAATCTACAGAGAAGCTGTGGAATCATTCTATTGAACTTTTAAATCAAAATGGAAAATTATCGGGTTCTCTTATAATATTGGTGATACCTATCTGCCTCTCATTTCTGCTGTCCTGCCTCATCACACAGCCTGTCTACACTCGGCTACACCTGCCTGTCTACAAGTCTGTGTGTATGCATGATTGCATGCCTCCTTGGCATGTGTGAGTGATTTGATATCCTGTGTGTGTGTGTGTCCTTCCCTTGAAATCTCTGTCAAAGTCTTCATACAGCATTCCCCTACCCCCACCCCACAGTAAGCATTAATGTGTGATAGTCACATCCTCTAACACCCACCAAATGAGCGCTGATTCATTACGGCTTGATGACAGACACAGAGAAAACATAGTGAACATAGGGGAGGTAAGATTAGAAAACAAAAAGATAGATAGAGGGTGGAAGAGAGAGAGTGTGAAAGAAAGGTAAGCGGTAAATGGATGAATGGGAGAAAACAGGAAGACAGTGATGAAGAGCAAAGAGAGAAGTGTGAGTGTGAGAAAGAAGCGACAGATGGAAACAGAAACAAAGAAAAGTGCTTGTGAGTCCTCCCTCAAATTGATTCTCACTGTCGGCCAGGGCGCCTGATGGATATCTTAGCCTTGATTGGAATTTACATGCCAGACACGACCCTCCCCCTTTCATCCAAAGCACCCCCAATAACACACTGCGGTCTCAACCTGCTTCAAGTGATAAGCGCAATGAGAAAGTGCTGGCATATTAAGACCCAACAATGGCACTGTGGAGACTTTCTAAGGCCCAGAGAATGATGCATTGTTTATGAGAGGGAGTATCGTTTCAACAGCTGATTAATGGCGACGAAGATATCGTCAGCTGCCATCATGCCGCAGGGGCACACCAGGCCCAAATTGGATGAGTGGAAGGGAAGAGGAAAGGTGCTCAGTTGCTAGACGGAGGGGAACTATCACATCAAGATATTTCACTTTGGCTCTGTGTTTGCTTTGCAAGCCTGCATACCTCCAGAAAATGGGAACTTTCAACAGCAGCCGCAGAACTAGGGATTCACTGTCATTTCCCAACTCTACACATCAATAAAAGTACACAGATGACATTACTTTGTAATCTGAGGTTCCAAAAGGAATATGACCTGAATATAAAACACTTTTGTAAATATTTCAGAGGAAGGAGATTTGGGTGATACTGAAACTGAATCTTCTTTTGAAAACTACAACAAATACAACTTTTTGTTTTCATTGCTTTCCTTACATTTACCTTTATGTTTTGGGAACACAACTACCCAGCTGTTCATAATAGCCCTCATCTCATGCATTCACTCTAAAACCTCTTTATGTGTCCTAATAGGGACAATAATATACTTATCTGATTGATCAGTATCTCCATAACAGTATGTGGTATCGGCAACAATAAACCAACTACATTATCTGTCTGACCAGATGAATTCTTACCAAATACTTCATTCAATACTTACGCAAGTGCATAAACCATATATCATCTTGCGCTCAGTCAACGGTCCCTAGTACTGTAATAAAGTAAACAATATCAAAACTCTCTGTGTGTACTGAATATACATTAACAATCAAGACATTTTGGCAGAAGAGTGTAAAAATGTTGATCATGGAAGTTTACTCTTGGCCTTGAGATCAATATCAGTGGAAAAATATCCAATGATGACATGTCGTGACACCTTAGCAAGTTTAATTAGCTGGTGAAGACCATGAGATGGGTTTGAAAGCGTTGAAAAACCTGGTAGGAGGACATGATTTTGTCACACCTAAAGATGTTGTTTGATTGATTTATCTGTCTAGAAAAATTTTTGAGGACTCACATGAAATCTGCTATAGATATTAATGGCCCCCAGAGGATAACTCTTGGTATTTCCTTTGATTCCATTACAGTATTTATTAGAGTTGACATTCTACTTCAATTATTAACTGTCAAAAAAGTTCTTGCTGTACTTACCAATGTTGCCTGTGCGTATGTGCAGCCGGCCCCTGACAATGGTGTGGACTGTCATGGGGCTGGAGGCTAAACATCGGCCCAAACCTGCACTTGTCAGCAAGGTGTCCTCTCCCACGTAATCGGTGGTCAGTACCTCCACCTCATGAAGGGCCTGCACTGCTGATTTACCCTGACGCAACATATACTGGGGATGCAAAACAGGGTGTAAGAAAAGGACACACTTTACTCTCAAGGAAGCATGCAAACACAATGTACTGATCAAGACAATGGGGGAAATGACAAAACAAAAACAGACTAGCAAGAAAATTAAGCCACAGGTTAATGGCTCAGGAACTTTTAGAATTTGTGTTATTGCTAAATGGAGGAGGTCAAGTTCAAAACAGTGCTGTCGAGTTGTAAATTACTCAGTTTTTTTTTTGTTTTGTTTGTTCTTTTACAAATTTCTCAAAGTTGCAAAACAAATCAATTCCACATCAAGGTTGGCATGACAGTTTCTGTCCAATTAATAAATAGCAGAGCTGAAAAGAACACTTAAAAAGCCTTTCATCTGTGGTTTGTTTAAAGTGGTTTGTGTTCTAAAGATTAAAATAGGAGGAAAAGTTGCTGAATAGAGTATTCAAAGAGCTACACTAAATAGTACTGGGGCTGCTCAAAACAGACTGAGTCGCACTCCAGTGCAAAGATTTTAAACTCCTATGCCCTTTTCCTGTTAACAAAAACACTTATTTTGTTTAAACAGCCACCATGTTTGCATATCTCAAAAAGTAAAATCATATCTGCTCCTAGTTTACACAGAAAGAAACAATTTATTACAATTTTATGAAAGTTCTGTTTTTTGTTTTTGAGAACACCTGGTTTATACAGTTGTGTTTGTATTTGACATTCTACTATCAGTAGCAGTGTTCTGTGCAACGGCAGGTTCACTATACTAAATGTGTTAAAACAGTCTGCAAACATGGCATGAATGCATGACAGATACACTGCGTTGTAGTAAAGGTGTGTCATGAGTTGACAATGCATGTGTGAACAGAATGTTTTTTTTCTTTTTTTTAAATGCTTAACTCTGGAAATTCTTGAAAACCTCAGGTGAGGCTGAATCAGAGTTTACACTGTATTATTACAGCTAATAATCACAACTTATCAGTTTCACGTCAATAAATTTGAAACATAAGTCAACCTCAGTCTTTTACCTTGAGCTCGATGGCAGTAGATCCTATGAGGAGCAATGAGTCACTGTCCCAGATGTCGATGTGCATGGTGTGAAGGGCCAGGTAGCGATAGAACCAGCGCTTCTCTCCTGGCCTCAGGAAACTATCATCTACTCTGAACTGCACCTGCAGACCTGGAGAACCTGGACAAGTGGAGAGATTTCAGACTTTTTAAAAATAGGGGTTATATATAAAAGCAGTCATGAATCCTACACTGTTTACCTAATATGGATGTGAACACCTTGAACATCTGGAGTACAGATTCAAGACAACAAAAAATGTTACTGTCCAAATATTAATGGGTTGCACTGTATATACCACCATAAACAAGCCTCACTATAAAGCTACAAAATTAATTAAAGCTACCATGTTTATGAGTTTTCTTGTAAATGAACGTAATTAAACATTCATTGTTTCCTGACAAAACACACTGTGTATATCCTTGAGGCAAAAAAAAAGTCGAAAACATTACTTTCCAGATTAAACTTTAGCAAAGCAGATTTTTTTTCCTTTTAATATTCAAAAACTGTATTTTTTATATCCATGTTTTCTAGTTAGCTGTTTTTGTCTTCCCTGCCTTTGCTGGCATATTGCTGTATTTCATGCCATGATACTGCCACCAACTGTCAGTGAGAGATATAGCATTAGACTGTTGGCAGGAATGTGTAAGCCTATTGCTTCGCCCACTTCCTTGTGTTCATGCATACGATAGAAACGAATGTTGTTCTTAAAAACATGGCTAAATAGCGCTACTAGTGGTAAAAAACTCCACAGTCTATAATTCAGCCTAATTTAAGACTTCTGAATTACTGCCTACATGTTCAGAAGGATTAGGGATCAAAATAAGTAGTGTTGTGGTAATTGATGTCTGTTTCCACAGCTGCCTACATAGCTAGCTACCTAGCTACATGCACTAAAAATAGCAGCATAATAATGTCACAAACATGGTGACGTGTAAATGAGACAGGCATTGCTGTGTTGGATGTAAGTCTTCTTGCATAAATAATAACTCTAATGTCAGCATATTTCTTCGATTGTCATAAAAAAAAAAAAAACCCAAAAAGTACTGCTGTTAAGTGCTCCTAGCAGCTGTAGCTTTTTTGTCAACTTATAATTCTGTCAGCAGGATGGATATGTCTCTCGCTACTGACTGGGACTGGTTAGGCCAACAACCTCCCAGTTCAGACTTGGCTCTAGAGCTGAAACAATTAATCAGATAATCGATTAGTGAACAGAAAAACTAATTGGCAACTATTTTGATAATCGATTAATCATTTAAGTAATTTTTCATGGTTAAATTAAAAAATTCCATAGTTTGAGCTTGTAAGTTGCAGAGATTTGCTGCTTTTCTTTTTCCTATGTGATAGTGAACTGAATATATTTAGGTACTGGAACCAAGGCATCTGAAGCCAGTTTAAGAAAATGTTAGATGCATTTTCTATTTTTTAGTCACATTTGACAGACCAAATAATGATTGAGACAATAATGAACAGATCAAATGATAATGAAAATAATCATTGCAGCCCGAGTTGCATGTATGGGTTATCTGGTTTGGAAGCCAGTGTTAAAGACCAGGGGTGTGGAATTTGAAGACATGGGAAGTGTCTTTTTACATACTTGACCCATTCTTGGCAATAAAAGACAGGCTCAATTTTGACCATTATTTTTCTTTTATCTGTCTGTTGATGCAGTAATAACACCATTTAATCTGTCACCCATTTGTTTGATAAACTGCACTGATGAAATGGCAAGGTGATACTCAACACCACAAAAGTATAGCCTCAAAAACTAAACTACTGTATGTATGTCTCTACTGACAACAAAACACAAAAAGATACACAACCTCGAGAAAAATTCACAGATCTAATCATTATTTTAGTCATTCTTTTCATCCAGATGGCTTAAATTTGGAGGAAGAGTCATAATATCTGTAACAAACTGTCAACCTTGTGGAAGGATCTAAACTGGAACTGCAGCCATCTACAGTGAGTCATTTGGTCTGATGATTGCACTACATGGGAGTACAATAACCAGGGAGTATGAGGCCATTTTTACAGAATCAGGAGTGCCCTAGGGTTCTCATAATTCAAGATGATAATGGCTCCTAACACACTGCCAAAGAACTTCAAGAGTGATTTCACAAACAGCGGGATAAAGTCATGACTTTAATCAACAGATCCACAATCAACACTTCTGGACCTTTAAGAGGAGTAAATTTCTCTCCTAATCACCCAGAGGAAAAAGGTTTTCCCTCTCAGAGAAAATACCATACAGTTTGGCAATTGAACTTGTTCTGAGGACAAGGGGCGACTGAAAATCCCATTATATATTTAGTGTGTTACCCAATTATTTTTTGTCCACTCCTGCAAGGTCACATGCAGGGACGCAAAAACCAGCCATTTCATTTTGATTAAACATAAAGTAAAAGCCCAGATTCAATTTGAAAATGTAAAACGAATGTGCTTTGTGATTCTCTGATGACAGCTCTGCAATGTAGCTATGTGAAATCTGACTCATCCTCTATCTTGAGGCAGTTCAAATGAAACTGATCCCATCAGTGATCCAACTCAGCTGGTGAGTGGGTACACCCAACCCGCAGCAGCGTGTTAATGTAACCGCGTGTGTGTATTAAAGGTGTGAGTGTGGGTTCGCGTGCCAACTCAACTCCTAGAATTCTCCCTCACAGCATCTCTAACTCTGTATCAAAGCCCTCACGCTGTCTTTGTTCCCATAAGCTGAACGTGCAGAGAAGCAGTGGGCTGCATAGAAGTGGAGTAATGAGGACCTTTGGTGACAACCCTGCTGTGTTAAAGATACCAGCAAGCCCCTCTGACTTCACACATGAAGTCAAGGAAAACTCTGTTCTTTTTTCAAACACACACATGCATTTCTTTCTGTATTCCCATGATGCATGCATGCAGACAGACAGCCCTTTTCAGAGGCCACTATTGATACCCATGGATGTTTCTTAAGGTTCACGTAGAAAGGTTTCTGATGGCTAATGCCAATACCTATAGTTAGGGGTTGGACCTCAGCAGGATTTTATTGACTCTGACTCCAGTATCAATTACACTGGATGAAACTACAATCCTTTCCAATCACCTATCAGCTCTTTTTTAAAAGAAAAAAAATGTACCTTTTAATAGTTTCAAGTGACAGATAGATTGCTGAATTTGCTATTAGTCTAAATGACTACATGAATTTAAGATAACGATTTCCTCATGACGTCCATTTAGTACCTCGTGCTTTCAATCATATCACATGATCTTCATCCATAGATAGAGGATGCCTACTTGTCACGGACTTATAGATGTTCAAATTTTAATTTTTTCTGAGCAGTTTAAGGACTTTTCATCTTGTAAATGTATCCAACTTTATCATATTTAACAAAATCTAAGCTCAAAGGTCCCTTACTAGCTTTTTGGAGAATCTCATGGTCATCATCAGTGAATGGAACTACCCCTTACCAGTGACTGGTTTTGGTCTGGTGTTCACAGACAGCTGTCGTTGTCAGCTTTTTTGAGATGCAGTTGAACGCGCTGAAAAGTTAGTAAATTGACCTTTGAGCTTAAATTTTTAGTTACGTAAACTAAGTGAGGAATGAATTTACATGACCAAAACTTAATTTTAGTTTGAATTTATCACATCATATAATATAGTTATGTTCTGTTTTCTTCTTAGAAAAGTCTCTGAAACAGCATTTAGTTCATGAGACACTAAAACTCTGCAGTGAAAGGTAAAAATGAAATTCTTCAGGGTGGGTTGTAGCTCCTTAAGTGTAGGTTACAGTTGGGGTAGGTTACAGTGAAGGTTTCACAGACTGCTGAGTAAAATCCACCCACACTGGAATTTTTTTCCTGATCAGCTATCAGAAATAAAATTAAAATAAAAAAAGAACAAAAAATACTGACTAGGGGAACCTCCATTTTAAATAATGTAGACAACAGTAACAACGATAAAAAATTTTCACTGAAAGACCATTACAGAATTTTTAGACAGCATTCAGGAAAAGATAAGAGACATGGTGAGGGAGACAAAGACCAAAGCAGTTTTGATATTTCTGTGTTGCTTCAGAACTCCTTTTACTTTAACCTAACTCACACAGGCTCCTTCACCTCCCCCTCTTCCTCCTGTCTCCCCAACTACCCGCCAACTCTCTCCACTTGGACCATTAATTCTCCCAGCATGCTCTGGGCTTGTGTGCAGTGGACGGGTGGCAAAGAGAGCACAGAGGGAGAGCAGGAGAGAGAGAATGTGCTGTGTGTGTGTTTGTGCTCACAAGCGAGGAAGAGCTGACGGATCAGGCCCAAGGGTTGTACAGGGTTGTGTTTGTGTGTGTGTGTGTGTCTGTGTGTGTGTGTGTGTGTGTGTGTGTGTGTGTGTGTGTGTGTGTGTGTGTGTGTGTGTGTGTGTGTGTGTGTGTGTGTGTGTGTTTGCGTGTGCAGATAGGTCTGGAGACAAGGACTGAGGGAGGAGGATGGCCTGCCTCGGTGTGTACACAGCAGGCCAGGCAGGCAGAAAATCCTGCCGGACATCAACAACACTCAACAATGCTGCAAAGCCTTCAGGCAAAGAAAACACTGAGGATGCACAGAGTGTACAGATGGATGTAGAGAGTGATGCAAACCAGAGCATCAGTCTCTACATCAAGGCTACATTTATCGATATATCTGCGGGAAACTGCCCTATTGTTTAAAAAGAAAAAACACATATTAGGGCTTCTCACAACAATATCAGGGTTATGATGCACTTTGTCAGATTTGATATATTGCCCTGACGGTTTTCTACAGGAACACCTAAAAGTTCTCATCCACACACATTTTTAGATAAAAACATATCCATTTTTCTTTTTCTAAAGCAAGCAGTCTACATATTTTGATTGACAAGGCATATCTTATCAGCTTAAGATATATTGTATATCATAAAGTGTATTGTAAGAGCGACTGTTCTCCCAAGATAGAAGCAGTCAGCAAGAGGAAAATGAGGTCAAAGTGTCAGACTTTGCCACAGGAGATCCACGTTTGCTTCCCGTTTTCGTACTGACATACAGCATTAGTTCCTTTTAACAATGACCACGATCGTTCCTTAAACTTACCCAAGTTGTTAGTGTAACCATGAACACAAAGGTCCTGCAATTTTCATCAAATCATTATTTTAACCCAAACCACGATCAATACCTTAACTTAACATAGTCGTTGTGTGTGTGTCTAAACCTAACCAAACCTTAACCACAGCGGTTTCAGATCAGAATATTTCTTTTGCTTTTGTAACTGAATTGTAACAGTATTGGTGGGCACAGGCAAACGATAATGTCCTGTAAATATGGATGTCTGATCAGATTATGCTCATATGTGTTGTTTTGCAGTGCTTGTAGTTACAATGCATTTTTGTCATTTAATTTGGAGGATGCCTTGTTGTTCGGAAAACATTTTTGCGAATGCAGAAATGAGTTGTTAAGCGAAGTTGTAGACACATATAGTATACACATATCACATCTGCCTCTTAATTCAGTGTGTAAAAACCATTCAAATGAATAAGCATTGCTCGAGTGTTGCGGATTTGCAAAAAAAAAAAATTTAAATATTGAACAGGCAAGTTTGTTTTTCGATCTTGTAGGAAGATCAATGAGCTGATGAAGGACATTTCAGTGATCTACAGGTTTTTAACTTTCCGTAGAAACACAGCCACAGGGTTGGGCTTTTTATCGGATCTGGTTCCAGGCTGACAAAGTACCTGGAGGATAACATGTCCTTTATTTCTACAAACCTGCATCCTTGCAAGTAAAATCATTTTAGTTGCTTTAATTTGAGAGGCTTTCTGACACCAATTATAAAATGTACAGAGCAGAGAGAAAAATATTGCAAAGAACTGGAGTACTTGGTAATTTTTGAGACACACAAACCCAACACATAATCACTACACACATGCATGTTTGGTGCATACATTGCTAGCTAGTTATAGTATACCGTTATTTAATTGGTACATTGATTGTGGCACAAACTAAAAATTGTCTTTTGCGTTTAATCTGAATTCATCTTAAAAAATGAAACAACCAACTGTTAAGTCACAGATATGTCAATTACAGGCTGTACACACCCACACAGTCCTGAGAAGACTTCTAATCGGGCAATGTAAACAGCTGTGTGGGTGGACCCTGGCTGTGTAGGGTAATTTCAGGATTATTTCCATCCCTGGCAAATAATTGCCAAGAATAACACAGTTCACATATTGATCTGTTGTTACCATTAGCTACTTAGAATTTCCAGTTTGTCCCACTGCTGCTTTATAAAATAAAATTCTGTCTTGTGGCAGCCGCCCTCAAAATACATATTTTTACAAAGGAAGCAAATTATAAATTCCTTCGATCACTGGTGTATTCTTTTAATTGTTATACCTACAGTTAAAACATTTGAATTGCTTGCACATAGTTGTAAAAATGTTATACCAATTAACTAAGCAAAGTCAGTTGTTAAGATAGAACACTTTAATTGGTGCGTGAGATAATGTGCATGAGGTAGGCAGCAGGATGCTAAACCATGTCTCATTTCTTTCTCAGTTCTTGAGTGTTTAGTGGCACAATGTTAAAGACAGGTTTAAGGACAAAAGGAGCTGACTGTTTTCTGGTCTATGTATCATAAAAATAACTGAGAGAAACATACTGTCTTTGAAAAAATTAAGAAGTTGCACTTCCCCCCCATAAAAGCTGCAGCTGGCAAATTTGCATGTTTGGGACCCTAAATTGAAAATTTCTGAATTACAGCTCAACCCACTTAACAGGTCAGTGCACAAAGAACATTTTAGATTTTGCTCTGAAGTTTTCATATATCCTGCTACACTCCCTGTGTAGAGAGACGATTTCCTGCTAGTAAAAAAGACTCAGTATCAAAGATTAATCTGACAACAGATCAGACCTAGGATGTTCCTCTTTTGCAGCCACATTGTGACATTAAATCTGATCAAGTGTAGCTGTAAAACTGACTTGATAACTAGACTGAAACAAATTTTCTGAGTCCTAATGAGTGCATGAAGAGGCATAAAAGGGTTGTCCACCCACAGCCTATAACGGGTTTAGGAATTCAATGGGCTTCTGGGGAGCTTCCACCAAGCAGGACACAGGATCACAACGCTGAATAACTGAAACAGCTTTGAAGCTCAAAGTCATATTCCATATTCTCTCTCAACCTCTGTATATGTCTCTCAACCCCACACACACACACACACACACACAGACACACACACACACACACTGAATGACGAGAGAGCAATCAGTGGATCATTGATCTTGTACAATACTTGAATCATTCATATCTGAATAGATCACTTAAACTGCAGCCAGTGTTCAGTGTTTTACATCAAAATCATTTGTCCAATTAAGGAATGTAAGATAACTACAAAGGTTTTACTGGAAAAGGAAAATTAAACGAATTCCTTGTCTGTAAAATACTGTACAGTTGATTTGTCACTGTACTATAACTGCAGTTGTGATTTTTTTAAACTGGTGCTATGAATTAAATTAAAGCGGTTATGAATTAAATTTTAAAATGGCTGATAACTTTATGATAAAAGTTTAAAAAAAAAAAAGAAAAATTCAAGGTCCTGTTTTTTTACAAGCTAGTTGGTTCAAATGCCAGGAGTCCTGTTTCAGAACTATTAGAATCATAAGTTTAAATAATAGACACAATATGAATGAAAGTCTAACTGGGAGATGTAAAATGAATGTGACACTGACAGCTAAATCGTTTAACAAGAGTAGACTAACAACTCTGTTGGTTTTAATAAACTGCAAAAACACAGAGTCCACTCAGGATCATGGAGTGGTGTCGCAGAGTGGTCTTTCTTTCAACAAAGAGTATATAGACATGCTAATGACTCTGTATGTATTTGCGCAGCGGTGCTCTGGCTAATGCCAGTGTCCTACCATCTCATAGTGGCAATGTTAACATGGTGGTGTTCAGCACACATGCTCACGATCTTAGCTTAGCATATTTTAGCATGTTAAATTTCCCAATTAGCACTAAACATTAAGTACAGCTGAGGCTTATGGAAATGTCATTATTTCAGCAGGTATCTGGTCATAAACCATATGATGGTGGCCCTAGATAATACGTCACCAATGGGGATCACCAAAGTTATTACAGCTCATCCTGAGGGGAACATGAACATGTACAAAATGTTCCACCAATACATCTAGTATATGTAGAGAGATATTTCATAGGATAAGTGAAAACTTTGACCTACTGATGGTGAATAGGAAAAGTCAGGAAAAAGAATGAAGTCATGGCAATGCATTAAAAAAAGTTGTTATTAAAGTCTGGACCAAAGACCCGGACTGACTGACCCACTGACATTGCCATCCCTTGAGCCATGCCACAAGCATAGCTAAGAATCTTTCACTATGTACAAACACCATCTTGGAACTAGACAATAGCCAAAGGTTTGATTTGTAATTTATGGCGCTAACATTAATTAGCTACTGCTATTATAACCAGCCACAGGTGATGTTTTTCATTTCATCTTTTGCAAGGGACAGGCATTTCCAGCTAAAAATGAGAGGCCCACTAATGTTACCTGAGTGTTTTGTAAATTACTCTTCAGAAATAAAAAAGAGCAAGGACAGTAGAAGATTCAACGAAAGGTTTGTTATCCATCGAGTTGAGCAAATTAAGTTATTTTGTCAACCTGTAAGAAGAACCAAATGTAATCATCAATCAGAACCCAGCCCTATTACTGTGGTTTAAGCATTCAAGGCTAGAACAATAAATAAATAAACTGTAAAAAAGTGTGTATAAGTACTTCTGGTGATTGGAATCAAGTCCAACCAACAGGATGACATTCAGATATAGTTTCAAGGTGTCCTGTTCTGTTAAAGGAATCTACCATCAGAGGCTAGTCATCACAACAGCTGAATTGAAATGTGTCCCCGTCAAAATAAATGCCAAAGATTCTACAGTACAGCATGTGGTTGAGGCTCACTGGGTTAGACAGGGCTCTGCAATCTTTTTCACAGATTGAGACACGACAACAAGACTGAATAAGGAGTGCAGGACACCACAGAGGAAAATACTACCTGGAATTCAAAAACATAAACAAAGCATGACTGCCTAGTATTTTCTCAAGGCCACATTGAATAACAACAGCTTATCTCAGCATTGCAGCATATGGGCAGTAGCAGACAGAACTGCCTCAGGGTGTGAGGACGCACAGCCACTAATAAAAGGGGGAAAAAAAAAATCAATCAACTCGATACTATAGAATTTATAGAAGCATATAATTTTGCCTGTTTGTGGGTAGCACGCCTTCAAAATAGCTCTGAGCAAAGAAAAAGAAAGGCCTAAAATCTGTAACAGAAGAACTTTGCAGTATTGACAATTTTCAATGTAATGGCAAAAACAAAATTATGACCTAAAATCTACTGAAGTACAGCAACTTGAGCTCAGCCAAGCAGACGAACTAGTCCAAAATGACAGCGAACTGTCACTGCTCTTGAAGGAGGAACAGTCGATTTAATGTTGTGAAAGTATACAATGTAGCTACAGCTTTTGATTATTGACTATTGAATGCTATTAAAAGGGAGTTCCATACATTTTACATATCAAAGTCTGTTTGTAAGTCTTGGGAAGAACCACTACATATGTGAAAAAAGCCTTTTGTGGCTCCAGAGGGAGCAGCACCAAGTCTGGTAAATGTCCTCAGGTGAGGGAGTATCGGTTGGGGCTGAAGACTAGAAATTTGAAAATGAAAAAAGATACAGGGTGCAGACTGGCTTCATATGCATTGTCATTGAAAAGTGGAATGAGACTACAAAAAGTTTACAAAATATATATTTTTCTGGTGAAGTTCAGTGTGTTTGTCTCTTTTCTCATTTTTATGATAAAACCCTTACCCCCCAGATTGTATCTGTGGCAGGTTAAAAGGTGACATAAAGTCAGCAAAATGACAGTAATGTCAGTTGTACAGCATCCATCTAAAATTTGCCTACATCATCTAACACTATAAGCTAGTGGTCATACCAAACCAAGTAAGGCTGCAGTGACAAAACTCCTGAATTAAGCAAAGTTTCACTTTATTGGTTATGAAATCAAAGTATTATTTGTAAGAAGACTGTTATTTTTATATGTTATATTTTCAAACTTTACATAGTTTCACTTTAAATTATGTCAAAAGCATGTCCATGATGTCTTTAAAAGAAGCCATAGGAATTTTTTTTAGCGTTGCCTGGGTGTTTTTTCTTTTGCCTTTTTCTACTTAGCAAGTAACTGCATACAGATAAGAAGTAAAATAAATTTTCATTTCAGTTTTAATTCATTTTCTCCCTTTTGTTTTCTTCTTTCTGTTGTGTAAACATCAGTAACATTAAACAACATTAGCATCTCTCCAACAAAATCAACCACAGAGAAGCTTTTGTTTGAAATCTGATATATTTAACTGATTAAATATGTCATATCTGCTAGTAATGGTATTACAAAAAAACTTATTTAATGCCAAGGCACAATTTCCACTGAATCCACTCAGTTTAGCTAATCTTTTTGAGTAGCAATTTCATGAATAACTACAATAACATATTTATAGAAAGGGTAGTTCTTATTTGTTTGTAAACAGTATTTATGGGGTTTTTGATGAGTCAGGTTTTGAAAGCAGAAGAAACAACTACCTGGTTAAATAGTAAGACAAGCAATGAATGAACTTAATTAGCGTTTAAGCTTTTAAAGACCCGCCTAGGTAGATAAAAATCACTTGGTTTCATCTCAGGTAAATCTTACATTGGAATGCCTTATTTTACTACATTAACTTATTGGGGACTAGAGGCTTCTCTGTGCACAGCCGCCTAGCGAGTGTCTACCGGTCATCTGGGAACATCTGTAAATTGTAGCTACAGAAAATAATCTGGGTTACACTCTCCCCCTCTAAACTGCAGGAGTCTCTGCATGCACATCGGTCACATCACATACCACCCACTACCACAAGTAAATTCTCAACCTGTGGGAAACACTGAATAAGAAGTTCAGCAGCTGTCAGTAAGAAAGTGGAAAGAGTCTTAGCCTTAGAATATATGGAAGGCTCTGTCTGAATGTAGGAGGGCTTTGTGGAAGTGCACACTGGATGATATAGATTTAGAGAGATGCAGAGACAGACAGAGAAATATTGATGGATTTAGACCAGAGTGTGTGTCTGGGGAATGTAGAATATGGGTAGGCGTAGGAACGGGGTGGGGGGGGATTGTTTGTGTGTTCAGTATCACGCTCTGTCAGAAGCTTTAATATCTCTTCCATTTCATTAGTTACTACATGAATAGACTTGACATCAATCAGTGCTCGCTCGGCTGATTGAAAGAGAAGTGCCTCAGCATCACAGAACATCATGGAGCATCATGGAACGAGCTTGGAGTTTGTAGGCACTGATTGTACAATGTTAACCTGGACAGCAGTCATATAAAGCACAGCCTGACTAATATCCAGAATCTGTAAGAGATATACGACTCTAACACTGTTTGTAATGAAAACTTAAAAACAAGTGTGGGTATTTACCAAAGCATGCAATAGGTTATTATATAGATACATGCATTTTCCCACCTTCTGACATGGACATGAAAACACCAAACTGCATGTATTTGTCAGTTCATGTTCTCAACTGTATGACCATTCGTTGATAACAGAGCCAGACATGTTGTTCACTATCATAGATTGGCTATCTCTAAGCAAATTTCATGTCACTGCAGTTTCATACCATACTAATATGGATGGAAGCCAAAGGCTGTTGGAAGGGTAATAGAAAAAACCATTCATTCATAGAATTTACGGACCGCTTTAATTGCACACGTTGTCTTTAAAATGCTCAGAGGGAATGGAAACTGTTGGGACCAGAGTACCAAAAAAGCCCTGAGAAAGGACAGTTCCATTCACCAAATATATTTGCTGGGGTGATGGAGGGCATGACTTTCCATTTTAGTGAGGAAAT
The DNA here is from genome assembly GCF_016859285.1 of Xiphias gladius. Taxonomy (NCBI): domain Eukaryota; kingdom Metazoa; phylum Chordata; class Actinopteri; order Istiophoriformes; family Xiphiidae; genus Xiphias; species Xiphias gladius. The sequence continues at coordinate 8,660,144 of NC_053417.1, forward strand.
GAACAGTATTATTTTTTTGCAGAGGTGGATCCTTACCAGAGTTGACAGTGCCATCTTTGTTGATGGAGGCCAGGACACAGGGAAGTGGATCGCTCGTTTTGTGCTGAACCTTGTCACTGGTCAGTAGTTTGAGCTGCTGCGATGTGACTGGGGGGAAGCGATAGAACTGGAAGGTGAAGTAGATGTTGTCAGGCCAATCAGGACCAACACCTGCCGTTTGTGTTCTGTCAAAAGACAGAGGTAAATGTTTATTCAGAAAATAATGATCGCTCAGTGTAATATTTAAAAGTAATACAGCAATATTAAATGTAAATAAACGCACAAGTGATTGATTTACTATCCTGGATATTATTAATTAAATGCAAACACTTGTTTGGTAAAAATCTATGTTGGGAGTGAAGTAGTATGCATATTTGAAAATTAAAGTTTGAAAATGTCACTAAAAACCTGGGAAAGTAAAACACATTTTAGTTAATGATTTATATCTTAGGCAACTCCAGTTAAGTAAAAAATAAAATATGCATTTCTTTCACATCCTACCAGCGCAGGTAATTCAGCTTTACAGTTACTTAAAAGTGAAAACCCTATAATCAAAACGTGGATTAGAATTTAAAGGTAAATCCCACCTTAAATGTGGCTATAATTGTACTGCTCATTGAGAAGGTATAAACTAAGCATTACAACTGATTCATGGTAAGTTGATTGCTTAGCTTTTTCTTCAAAACTAAAGCCAGCATGAAAATGTTTTATTAGATCTGTCGAAGACAGAAAATCTTGTCTTTTTATGTTAAAAAAAGTATAAATTCTTGGTTATCTGTTAATACAATGTTTTTTTGTTTTTTTGTTTTTGTTTACTATGACTCCTATGCAGAAAAGAAGTCCCTGTGACTACGAGAACCTGTTGGTGTTGTGTATTCCTTTTCACACAAACACCTCCCTCTGAGTGTGACTTCACACACACTTGACAAATCTAAATACGCACTTCAAACTGCGGATGGACAACAAAAAGTCCCAGTAAGCCTGCAAGCACTTACAACATTTGCACCGAACACGTTAAATAAAGAGTGACTTTCAGGATGAGCCACTTTCTGTTCCTGTCTGATGAATAGATAGGCAATCAGTCATCTGGTATTCGATAATGAGGACAAAAGAAAAGGCATTTGAAAACAAGCAGGGAGTGCTGGGAGGCTCCCCACGTCCACAGACAGGCCATCAGAGCTGGAGATTTTAAAGTGAAATCTTATAAGAGCGGTGTGTGACCCCCACCCCCCGCCCCCCCAGTCAATCACACACTCCGATATTCCACTATTAAAGATGCTGCCATGCTCCATCTTCACAAAGGAGCCGGCATTAATATTCATTTAGTAAACAGACAAGATTGATAATTATGGCGCCCAGGTGAGAGGTAGAAATTACACTGCCTATCCACAGGCTCCCCGCTTGCCTATGTGCTAATGCTACTGCTGAATAAACCCTTGCCTGCCATACCTGTTTGTCATAATTATGAGGTAACCCCCACCGCACACTACAGCGAGCCACAAAGATACGCAGTTTATGTTCAAGTGTGTACTTTCAGGTTGCACTCCAGAGTGCCTTAAGGTGGCCGTGAAAAAGAACCAAAGGAATCAAACAAGATTTAAACATCCAAACTTTCCGATATTAAAATATGTTTTGTTCCATTGTGTCTAAATGAAAATACTGCTGCAAATTTAATTGTCAGCCTCTTTGGAAAAAACAGGATAGGAATGCTTTGCTGGGGAAAGCTGGAGGTAGGAAACATGTCATTGCTGACCTCTCTGCTCAATCTAGGTGCGGAAAAATGAGCGTTTTTTGCATGATGTCTGCACTCACAGCTACAGCAGTATGGCAGTTTAAAGCTGAATCAGGAAGTCAGTGCATTAACTGTGATGGAAGTTTACATCTGACAGTTTAGTTCATAATTTGGGTGACTTGCGGTTTTGTTTAAAACCTTTCTGACTGCTCATGTTCCTTGCTCTGTCGGACTTCTTCACGGAGAACCAGAATGATCCTTTAAGAGGCTCAAATTTCAACAAGATGTTTTAGCTGAACTAACAAGTTCAGTTCAGTTTAGTCGTGCTGTTGCTGCAATTTAGGCAGCAAAGGTAACACAACACTTTTGTGTGTCTGATTTTTGTTTCTCTGATTTTAAAGGCTGCAACATACACTGCCAGTAAGTGGGGAAAAAACTGCATATTTTGACAAAAAGGCGAAGAGTTTTCAGCCATGTTACACAATAACAAGGAATCATGTAAAATATTAAATACCGTCCTGTTTCTGGACATTTAACGAAAATAAATCTGCTATAAGTTCCCCATCTCCAAAGTTTAGAGCACCTTGAGGTGAATCTAAATGAAATTAATGGCATCTATTACCACATAGGAAGATCCTAACATTTTGATCTACACATATTCATTCTAAATTGAAAGGAGATCTATCTATTAACCTGTAGCACTGAGAGAAGCGTTATGCATCACATGTACCTAACAGCAAGTAAATAAAGAGAGCTGAGGTTGGTGCACAGGAAATGGCAGCATGGTGGCAAGTCTATGATGAACATGACATATGTGAACTGAGGTTATCAAGATGCTGACAGTGCTGATGACACGACAGAAGGACACAAAGAGTGGTGTGTTTTGTGCCCATCCATCAGGAGCTCCCCTCCACTGTCAGCCCCTGACAGAGGGGATGCTGGCTCCAGGGTTTTTGTGACGGGCCACTGACGTGAAATGTGTTTATGTGTTATTCTGAAATTGTGAGTGTACGTGTGTGTGGTGCGTACAGTATGGGTATGTACTTGACATGAGAGTAAAGGATGAGTGGCAGGACTTTATGCCTGGTTTAAGTGGATTGAAATCTTGCCTGCAGTACAAGACGAAAAAAAAAAAAGGCTGCGTAGGCGCTTTCCTTGGCAGTCAAAAAAAATGCATAAAGTATGTACCTATTCCTGTACACAGTTAAATGGCGAGTGGCTTGGATAAAAGTCAATAAAAGTTTACAGTAAGATGTTGTAAGTCAATCACTGCTCTCTTACACTTACAACACAACCATTGTGACTTTTCTTGAAACATGAATAATTCTATTTAGGGTAAAAACCGAGAACCAAATAATCACATGTAATATGTCACAGCATACAGACCACATTTATACTGATCTTTAAGACAACGGCAAATACAATGTGCACAATATCACGACATGAACTGCTGCTCTTGGTCAATAGTTATACTGCAGCCTCGCGTGACCCAGCACTGCAGGCCTCACCTGGTAAACGCCAGAAACTGGAACACCAGCAGGTTGCCTTGTAGAAGGTCTGTCCCTTCACGTTGGGGGTCAAAGGGCACCGGCTCTGTGGGATCCAGGACTTCCGCCACCTGCCCACTACAGTCCACAATCTCAGGGAAGCCAGCAGCATAGAGGTGGGCGAGTGAGCTCCTGGAGCTGACTGAGGAGGAACTGCAGGAGAAGGGTTAAATTAGAGAAAAGTTCCTGATTCATGAGTGCATGTCAATCATTCGCCAAGCTGAAAAGACTTCAGTGAATTCTGTTTCTGAAGCTTTAAGGGCAGCAGGAGGTAATGTGTTTAGTCCCTTCTGCACTGGCCTCGCTTGGGTGATTTGTGGTTGTAAATAAGGCAGAAACAATGTTTGGATGTGAGTGGAACACTATGCTGTTTTAACATTCTATACCGATTGCTGTTTATCTTGGATCAGTTCCATTCTGACTCAAGATGTTTAACTTTTGGGTGATAAACTCAATTCACTTCATCCTGTTAAACTGAACCTGAAGTTCAATATCCGGCTGGACTTCACAAAAATTAGGTGAAACAATGATTAAACAGCATGAGGATTTTTGATAGCAATATCCGTCACACAGCAGCACCACAAGAACACTAACAGGGGTGAGAGAAGGGGTGCCAAAGTGCTCCCACAGGATTTTCTAGTATAATTGGCATTTATCTCTAATCATAGTGGCCACCTGTTTTTCCGCAACTATGGTAACATTCATAACTTATACTTTCAACACTGACACCAGACACTGTGGGTATTATAAACACAGTGCACAGATGGCTGGCTGAAGTGCATGCACAGAAAAACAATGTTTGGGCTTATCATAACAGTAATGTTGCCCGTGTCCAGTTGGTAAACAGTTGAGCCCACAGCATCAGATTTGTGAAAGAATGAAGCCTTGACCAAGGTACTTAAGGCAAAAACAGTAAAGAAGACAGTCAATTGGGTTTTGCTCTGTGGCTGTGTCAATTTCATGCTTTCCCTCTTTTCCCAATCGCTCAGAGTCATATCTTAATTTAGCCCCAGTAGATTAATATTCAAGCCATCATTTTTTTTTCAAAAGGGGCCAGATCAGATATGCACAGCAACTTCAATTAAACTTCTTTAGACTTCATTGTTCTTCTCAAAGAAGTGGGTCATTCCACACAAAAAAAGTCAAAAAGATGTTTTGGCTCTTAGTGAAGAGGCGGAGATGTTTCAGGCCACTGAACGGAACAGCATTGTGTCTGGATCCAAACTCTGGGATTGGGAAACTGTTTCGATGCCAGCTGCTTATTTTTAGACTCTCTGTACTAATGCAATGCCTTGTTTCTGAGTTACTGTGCCCATTATTTGCACGTTGTACATTTTCTTTCGGTGTCACACCTCGAAAGACCTGGCTGCATTACCGCTGCCATTATGATATCCTCTCCAATCTCTATTATTAGCTGCATGTAAACTGTGAGCTCATTTCACTGCAATCTGCTCCACCAAATCAAATCCAAAACCTCTCCCTTACAGCTGGATTTAATAATGAATTTTCACACTAACAGACAATGCTGAAACCATTATCCAAATTGGGATGTAAAGGCTGAAAAAACGATTTCTTTAAATTGGCTCTGAGCTGAATGCTCCTACTTACTGACAACACTGCTATACTATCCAGTGCGCACATGCTGCCAATTAGTGAGCAAATCGATATGCCTCTGTTGATAGCAAGACAGTGACCTATTGTGGTATTGAAGGACTGTACTAGTGTTCACATTAAGATACAGTGCCAGATAAAACAGTAACAAGTAGAAAGGATGTTTAAAGTGACTTCATTCAATAACGTCTCCTATGAAACACGAGTAACACTCAGGTCACCCTTGCATGCTGCAATGGAGAGTTTAATCAAACCAGAAAGTGTAGTGAGGTACTGATCATAGAAAATACAATTATGACCAAGAAAAAGTAGGACATATAAGTCTGAAATGTACTAGAGGGTCCCTTTTAAACTGAATTCACAAACAATTCAATTCCACTCAAGTCAGTATTCAGCTAATGGATTTTCAGGGTTAACCATCATCATCGATCGTTATACTGGCCAGTGCTTAAGGCTTCACAACAGCTGGCCTCTTTACTGCAATTCAAATTAAACAGCTGATGCCAACACCAACATACATACAGTGGTATTTTCCTTTCTCCTCATATGGGATCAGGGGTAGTTTGGTGTCAGAGAGGAGAATAGTCCCAGACACTGGATTTAGTTTAGTTTATGCAAATACTAACCTTAACATGAGTAATGATTATTCAGAGGCAAACAGGAGGGCACGAAAAAGAATGTCACAGAATTATATGTTTAAGGAAATAATGTCCAGCATGTTTTATGAAGGCAGTCCTGTGCTACCCAGAGTAAAGTCCATTTACAAGTAATGTTTTTAAACACAATAAGATAAAATAAAAGCCATTGCTTATGCCTTTTGCCATTTGGCTATCTATTTATTGTATTATTTGTTATCATTTTATTATGATAACTGTGTCCAGGCAGCCATCACTGCATGTTTAAAAAAACCTTTTTTGGTTTCAGACACTTCAAGGTTTTTTGTTTTTTGCTTTTTAAGCTGATCATATTTGTTCATAGCAGCTTCGGTGAAAACTGTCATGGAAGCTTTGTACAGCACTAAAACTTCTTGATTTTTCAGGACAGATCATTGCCCATATCTGAAGGAGACGATAGGAAGGGCTCACCTAGACACATTCATCCCCAGAGTAATGACAGGGGCGTGGACAGGGGTGAAGGGCAGCTCCTGAAGTTGGTCTCCTTCATTCTGAGCTGAAGGTGACACATCCCCTTCCCGCTGAAGGTCCATTTCCAGGTGGGCAATGTTGCTGACAGCTGAGCAGGCCTAGAACAAAATGGGATGATACAGAAGAAGGAAATGATCAGTCAGTAGTGGAAAAATGAGAAGACGCAATTTGAAAACCGCTTAAAAAAATAAATTTGAACAATACAGATGGATGGTTTTTTTTAAGAGGTCAGGAAAGCTCAAGTGAAGGTTTCTGGAGTTCAGGCTGATGTTTCAATTGACGGTGTGTGAAATGCACATAGTAAACTAAAATGTAACCCAAAAAAAAAATAACACTGACAAGAGGTCTGTTTGATTTAAGTTAATACAAACCATCCAAAATCAAAGATGGTGCAGGATTTCTTCATCATCACCATCTGGAGTGCTGTCAGTGCTGCCATTAGAGGCTGATATAAACAGTTTATACAACTAGATTTCTGTTTTAACCAGTAGTATTGCTGCAATATGAATACATCAAGGTTTTTGTTACTCTACACCCATGTTCTGTTGTTTTTTTTACACCAGAAGTCACTTGGAAGACTTCCTACCTGCCCACTGAGTTTATATTCATAAGCATCATAAGCATCATACAGATTCACGTAAAGCCAATGCCTCTATTACGTTACAAGTTCATTGCACAGAAGTGTGGTCAAAGGCAAGTCCAAGAACAAGAAATGACTGCATTTTATTACAGTTACAGGCAAACAGGAGTCCAAAAAAGGACTTCACTAAAAATAATTGGCAGCTGGATGCATGGAAATTACATGAAAAATAAAACTGTGTTATGGAGGCTTGGATCAAAGCAATGTGGCACTAAGAGAAAAGGCTAGTAGTGGATTTGTCAGAACTGATTCTCGAAATGGCTTAATACTTTGACTCCTCCAACCCCACAGTTATTGTAGAAATAATGGTCTTCAATACAAAGGAGCCATATGTCACAGAAGACATAAAGAGCTTAGCCTGTTTTAGGTTATTTGAGTCTTGTGAATGTCTGCAGTGCTTCTAAAGGCCCATCTGTCAGTTACAAGGCATTAAATAGCCTTATCCATCATTATACAAACCCAAGTTTAAGCACCAATACTCTCCTGTCAATGGTCTACTCAGTATTGGAGCATTATCTTAGCATTTTTGAGGATATGATTTATTTTTCAAAGCTGCAGGAAACAGCTTTTCTGGATTATAAATTATTTGGAACTAAATTCTGTAAATTGACATGTTTAGTAGCCAAGGATAAACAGGGCATGTTTATCTCAGAAATTGTGCTCTGCTATTCTTATTCCATATGACGTGTGGAAAACGAGGCGACATCTGAGGCAGAAGGTATGACTTCATCTTATCAATCACTCCCTAAAAGCTGCCTTGCCAATTACAAAATCATTACTTACAGTGTGTTGGTTTGAATGTGACAGATTTGACATCCACCTGGATGCGTTTTTTCTTTTGTGTTGTACTGTTTTATCGCTAGTGTTTTACTACACTGGATTTTATCTGCTTTAGTGTCCCTTGTTTTCTGCAAAGGTCTCTACTGTACAACACACCTATGAGTTGAAAATACTCCATAAATAAAGTTGACATGGAGACAATACATCACCAAGAGAAAGTGGTAAGGTGTGCCAATGCAATTTCTCAAGCTATCGAAGAGCAGAATACCTGTGATAGATTGTAAGGAGATGAATCAGCTCAGACAGTATAACCTTTGGAATATAGAATGCAAGGTATGCAATTTTCTATACAACACTGGATTCATTGCAAGTAGCCAACTTTGAAAAATCCAGTGACCTACTCTCACTGAATCTCTACCTAATGACCAAATCAGGCTTTAACACAGAGCAGGAGTTCCTGCAAATATACATCTAAAAGTTGTGAAACTGCTCACTTCATTCTATATTGTTTGTTTACAAATCCCACAAAAATACCAAAACCAACAATTTGTTAGTCCATCTCTCAGTACTTACATTTACATTTACATTTACAGTTACTCATTTGGCAGACACTTCTATCCAAAGCGACTTCCAAGTTGGGGTAAACACTAAAGCTTCAGTAGAGTATGGGACCTTAAAGTATGTACTAAGTGCTAAAACTGTTCAATAAGACAAAGTCCAAGGAGATCAGGTAAAGAAGTGCACTGAAAGTGTAAAGTAAGTGCTAGTCTGGCATGTTAGGGTGTTAGAGGTGTTAGGATAGGAGGTGTTCTCGGAAGAGATGAGTCTTCAAGAAATACTCTAAGATAGAGAGGGACGCCCCTGCTCTGATAACATTCGGTAGCTCTTCCACCATAGGGGAACCACAAACGAGAAAAGTCTGGACTGTGATTGCATTGTTTGCAGGGATGGCAACACCAGTCGACACCAGTCATCGGTGGCTGAGACCACTTTAAGAACTGTGGTAACTGTTAATTTAACCAATGGGCCATTGACAGTCAATTTCTCATTTTAATTTGGATAAAATCCAACAGGACCGTATTAACAACTCCAATTCTAAATGATAAGTTAAACGGCAACAACTTATTGTTTATGTTTTGACTTAATGGCAGTCTTGCATTTAATGTGCAATTCAGTTACAGACATTCTTGTGTTTAACAATATAATTTCTTGTTATCCATTTTTGCTTTTGTTTTCTAATTTTTGCTTTTAACATTTCCAAATGTTTTGTGGCAAACATTAATCCCCTCTTCATTGTCATTAACTGACCCATAGCTGGTGGTAATTAACACAGATAATTAGCTAAGGAGTGAGTGCTAATGGTGTCAGTTTCTAGTCAAGTATTTTCTTCTGGTCTTTGATACATGTGAACGGTTCAGCTGGCCTATCAGAGGACATGCATTGCTGTACACTATTGAGCTTTCCATCAAACATGCTGGTAATAACCTCAACCAAAGCCAATGTGGTACATAGATACAACATACTCATCCATATTCCTCCTCTGATTAAACAGCCTGTGATATAATAACCTAAGAGGATTCCAATGCATGGTGTAGAAGCCTTAGCAAGTTTAAAGGGCTCAAAGTAATTGCTCTGCTGCCACCAAGCTTATGCTGTGAAATGACATATGAGTAAATGCTTTTTATAGGCAGGTGTGTTCAGGTCATAGACAAGGACAAAGGGATTTTTCAACAATAAATTCTGCAAACTGATATAATGACTCAATATATGCAAAGAAAATGTCACAGAAACTCACTGATAGTACCATAACTGTAAAACCAACCAAGGATATAATGTATCATTCCTATCCATGACTTTAATTATACACTGTTTGATGCAACAATTTGAAGAAGGGCGTTCTACAATATCAGCCGCAGAATATGAAAAATGCAGCCACAGCAAAGCAATGGTCACCCGAATTCAGTAGAAAATGTTTAAAACAGTGTCAAGAAATGAATCTTAAAGAGAGTTTAAGTAAGGTCTGAAAGAAGAAACACCACATTAATTTGTTTACAAATGAAAAGTTGAATTCATAAGCAATAAAACACACCCACATACTCAGGGGTTTTGCAGCTAAAGCCTTACTTGTTCTGGTATCACCGGTATCTTATGGTGGCTAATGTTAGCAAACTTTAGATAATATTACTGTGTGAATGATATGAATGAGTCAGTTTATTTTATGACTCTTCTGTATTTGTACAGTACTCTTACACTATTTTTTAGCATTTACCACTATGCCACAATTGCCACAAAGTGATATCTAAATAGCTTTTAATTTCTAAATAACAGTTCAGCATTTTCTCCTCTCGCCCAACAAGAGGGATAAAAAGTGGCATTAAGCCTACTAAAAATATTAATGTTATCCTTTATAAAAATAACACAGTGTATTAACATCAATTAAGATTTTTATTAAATTTACTAGTAATTCCAGGCTAAATCGTAAAAAATTAAATAATCTATGGCTTTCTAAGTAGTGTTGCAAATAAACAAGGACATTACAGTAGTCAATGTTGATTCTGAATTTCAGATTACAATTTCTCTAATTTTGATTGTTGAAGTCAGCCATTATTGTATATTATTCGTATATTGTATATACCAAATTGATCCCAACTTAAAGGAATAAACAACGTGACAGTATTTTGCAAGATATAGAAAGTTAGATTTGGTATACACGTAAATGGATATAAATCACGAACAATTAGTACACATAAGCAGCTATGTACATACAGTATAGGTATGTTTTAAGATATGGGTCATTCCAACTAAATCAAAAAGAAAAAAAAAAAATCACATTTCTCATTTCACTTATACGTGTGTCATATTAAAATAAAAAAAAGCATGTGGCTTGAAATTTAACCAAAAATACTAAAATACATAATGTTCTCAACTTTGGACAACCAGTGTAGTTATAGATATATACAAAATAGATAGTTTTTCTGACAGTTTTCCCACATCACGAAATAGTCAGTCTTTCAAAACCAAATTGAATTGTGCCTTTTTTTAGCCATTTTGTGCCTCTGACTATTGTTATCTCCAGTAAGCCTGATCCACAGTTCCTGGATTATTCCTGCAATATGATTCACAGCTTAAGCTATATGGATTATGGGAGAAACCCATTAAAGCTACTGCTGTCTAGTTAGAATATGAGCAAAGTCAGCTTTGTTGAGGCGTAAAAGCAGGTAGACTGGCCAGGACAGCTCTGAAACAGCAACTACAATTCACCGTGATAACAAATGGGAATGAATAAAACTTATAAAGAAGCCCAGAATACATATCTAATTTAAAAACCCATGACAGCATGAACGAATGAGACAATGATTTACTGGATTAGGGGTGATTGATAACTTCGTGGCCTAAAGTAGAAGGAGTCAATTTTAGAAAACCTAGTTTATTTATTTTTCAACATAGTCCCCTCCTACATTCACACACTTAGTCCAGCACTTGTGGAGCATACGGAGCCTGTTGAGATCATGTCATGGATCATGTCAGCAGTCTCTGGTGTGGTGAAGGTGACCGGCCCTCCAGAACGGGGGTCATCTTCCAGGGTCTCTCCGCCAGGTTTGAATTCAGCAGCCCACTTCTTCACCATGCTGTAAGATGGGCCTTACTCTTATTTTGTCACCATGTCCTCGTGAACTTTCTTGGGTGTTAAGCCCTTGAGACCGTGGGAGTGGATGACTGCACGAAGGCTGATGTTGTCCATTTTCGCAGACAGTGCTGACTTGCAATTTTCAATTCGGGCAAGTTTCTGGCCGAAACGGAAATACCATAAAAGATATTAACTTCAAACTTTCTGCATAATCACTCAGAGTTGAACTGCACATGCATGTAGCGAGAGCTTTGTAACTCATCTCCTTTTCCCTTAGAACACAAACTTATCAATCACCCCTTGTATTTTCCTATTTACTGTACAAATCACTAAGACTGAATTACAGTTACTGTAAGTAAAACTAAATTCCTAGAAAACTTAAAGTTAAAGTTAAAGGCTGAATTCAAATGTTCAGACATCCCTTTAATTCCAGACTCATGGACTCATGAAGTCCAGAGTACAGGGAGCTGTCCAAATCTCCAATTCATCATGGGTCCTCAAGCAATCGCTCTGCTGAGTTGGACAGTGTCCAATGTGTGTGCAGACCAGAATGTCATGGTGAAGAAGGCGCTAAGAATGAAGGCGAAGCTCTAAATTTACTTGTCAATCTACATTCAAATCCTTTCCTTTGGTGAGGGGTTTTGGGTAATCACCAAAATAATTATAATGCGGTTACAAGAAACTGAAATTAGTTTTCATCGCAGGGTATCTGTGTTCACCCTTAGAGGTCATCTGGTACAGGTCTGCTTTCTGTCCCGAGTCAAAACTAAACATGGACAAACAGCATTCAGTTTTTATGTTCCACATACCTGGAACAAACTCCCAGAGAACTACCCGTCTGTTGCAAATCTCATTTCTTTTAAATCAAGGCTGAAGAGTTTTCTTTTTGCCACTGCCTTTAATTAAATCAAATAATTACTAATTTTATTCTAACTTTTATTCTTGTATTTCTTATTTTTTATTTTCTATTTAGCTCTTTTTAATTTCTGTCTTAATGTCTTTTGTATTATGTTGCTTTTACATTTTGTCTTGATGCCTTTTACGTTTCATGTAAAGCCCTTTGAATTGTCCTGTTGTTAAAATGTGCTGTACAAATAAATTTGCCTTGCCTAAAGACACGGCGAGATATCTGGAAGGGAGCAGAACCACTGCTCCTTTGCATTGAATTGTGCCAGCTGAGGTGGTATGGAACTCTAATAAAGATGCATAAGGATGAGAGTATTCCAGCAATGCCAACTGGGATGAGAACCTGGGGATTATATACCCCATCTGGACTGGGAACACCCTAGTATACCCCCAGGAGGAATTGGTGGAAAGGAGAAGGATGTCAGGGCTACTTTGCTAAGCCAGCGCACCACCACAACCCAGCAGAAAGTGGATGGATGGCTGGATATATGGACACATAATAATAATAATAATATAAAGTATGGCCCAAAATAAGTTAGAAACAATTTAGATATATAGCACCTTTAATGTACCATATTACAGGCACCCTATGGAGTTTTATTGTAAACAAACAAAATCTATGTTTACATTCAGTGTTACTCACACAATACTCATTGTGTGTATCTTTTAACAACAAATGTGTTACATCTATTTCCTTCCTAATCAAACATTTGGAGATCAGTGAAATAGTGTGAAACCACTGGCAGGACTATATGTCACATCAAGGTCAGAAAATTGGTTTACATTTTGTATTAACTTGTCGTCTGCAACCACCTTGATCATTTCAAGTGTTAATTTTTAAGAAAGTAAAAGTTCTCATTACATCATTACATCCTTGTACATGTGCATTAGACAAACAATAAAAAATTATATTGCACACAAATTGCT